>NW_020524936.1:0-31096 GCF_003368295.1 Carassius auratus | reverse complement strand
GTTTTCATCTTTGGTGTGAACGGGTCTTAAGATTGTGATTACCTGTTGCAGTGCTGTGTCAGCTTAATTCACCTTTACATTCCTCAGATGTATTTACAACTCTGAATCTAATCTTCTGTTCTTTGTTTGCAGAGAGTAGTCTGTTGAATAAAGCCCCGCACCCCCACCATGTTCAAGTACAGGCCCACATACAGCAGCCCGGGCAAGAACCACACTGCCCTCACACATGCCTACGCCAACCAGGTAACTTTTCTCTGTTCATTTACGTGTTGTTTATCCAAAGTATAGAGGTCTGTGTGTTCATTCACAATCTATATCTATTCACAGCATTTAATTTGATATCATTTACATTCTTTTGCATGACTGTAATTATTATTTCCTTTATGCCACATACTTTTAAGTCTTTTTTTTCTCTAACATTTTGTTCAATCCATTAAATTGTTTTCCCTCCTCCAATTTGGTTGACTCAGTGGCTTTCAGTTGAACAGTATCAGTAAGTTTACACTGTACTACTTTTTCTGTGTGTCTGTGTGTGTTATTGTTTTATTATGTGCCAGTGATCATCTCCTTTCTCTAGTGTCCGTCTTTTCCACGGTCCATATGCATTAATTTTTATATGCAGCTTATTGCAGTTACTTCATTTCTATAACTTGAAAGATTAAGGGTTATAATTGCACATACATTATTGCTTGTAAGGCCACATCTTATCAGAAAAACAAAATAATAAATATAATCTGTTAAATTTAATTATACTCTTGTAATGTTAATAAAGCCTATAGCCCATACAGAGGGGCTGTGAAATACAATTTGCTGGTTATAGCTGTGGTGTGTGCCGGTTTTGGCCCTATGATGCTGGATTAGGATATATTAGATGTGAAATGCACCATTTCATGTGATTTTGATTGATTCTGAAAGACCTGAGGCCTCATGTACAAAAGTTTACTGAGTTTCCATTATGGAAGTGTTTACACAAGGTTTAGTTTTAAATAGGTATTTATAACTGTAGGTCAGGCTTGGGTTTAAAGTCTGAATTGAACAATTATCTTCCTTTTTAATAGCAAGTACACCAGTTCTGTGATATGTAAAAATTTATATATATATATTAATATGTGTTCAATACTACCACCATACAGAATATTGCAAATTCACAAGATATCCTTTTGAAAAATTCACAGGCCCTGGGACTTTTATCCAGCCTGGTAGGGTATGTAAAATCACATTCAATGTTCAGTTTTTTGTAAATCATTTAGTAGTGAAACAAACTAGGTATCATGAGGAGAACTAAAAAAGTACCTGCAAGTTAAATGGATGAATTATGCACAGTCACTCAGTTGGCTACAATCAAATCTACAATTTTAGGCTAAGAAGCCAAACAGGGTAAATGTCATGCTTGCTTGTAGCTAGCTTTTTGTACATGAGGCCCCAATGATTTTTATCCCCTGCCAAAAGAGACCACAAGGCAAGAAAAGATGGATGTTGTGGTCTTTAGATTTTTAACGTTGAAACAAAAAGCAAAATTGACACTCTGCCTTTTAGTGTTTCTAAGTTTGTTCCCTGCCTTTCCAAGCTTAGCTCTCTGTCCGTCTCAATGCTGGCTTTTTATTATAGCTATAGAAAGCGCTTTCCCTAAATCATCTGTCCCCAGTGGCCCACAAGATCCTTACCCCAAGGGTTTGTCCTTGACATCATCCCTTTGAATTTAGCTTTCAGATTTCCTTTGAAACTGCATAACTCTTCTGCCTGCTGTCTCTCTCTCGCTCTCTCTGTAGATGAGTCGTGGGGACAGTCTTAAAGAGTCCTCTTCCTCTCTCCTCCAGTCCAGTCAGCAGCCAGGCTATCGCTCTGAGCCCAGTCTGGATGGGAACGAGGGAGGTGGAGTGGAGCGAAGAGGGCCAGAGCGAACACCTGGGGGTCCTGGAGGACCTCCAGGCTCTGGGATCGCTGGATACTCCCTAGGAGGGCGTTCGTATCCCTCCTTCTCTGATCCCACAGTTCTCGCCGGAGGGGCCCCGCGGTCCTCGCGGTCCTCCAGTGTTCGCTCTTCCCACAATGCCCCTCCATCTGAAGCCACAACCTCCACAAGCTACAAGAGCTTAGCCAATCAGACGCCACCGCCAGCTCCTCGGAACGGCAGTCTGTCATACGATAGCCTGCTCACATCGTCCGAAATCCCAGAATTTGAGTCGGCAGCACCTGAGATGTCACCAGGCCGACGCGCACGCCTGTAGTTGGATACAGTTCACCTTTCCTGTCAGCACAGATCGCCCAGCAGCGGGAGACGGAGCTCCACCAGCCGTCTGCCTCCAGCGCTGCCCTCCTCGCCTCACCGCAGCACACTGGCTATCTACGTGGCTCCACCACTTCTCCGCCCGCTCCACCTGAACGCGAGCGGGAACGCCTGCTGCACGACTCTCAGCATCAGCACCACCTCCACCATCATCACCATCACCATCGGCCACCCCGCTTCTCTCGACCTCCGCTGCTCTCTGACTCGGGCCCGCCTCAGCCCTCATATCCGTACCGCACGCGCTCCACTGACACGTCCCTGCCGCCCAGCGCTCACCCGCCACACTCGCCACACCCTCCGCCGCTGGGGAAGTCTCTGTCTTACTCTAGCGCTGCCGCTGCAGAGATGCAGTACCGCCTGGTCCGCAAAGCCTCGGCCTCGGTCGGGGAGGGGGCATACAGGCGCCAAAGTGAGTACCTCCCCATCAACCTTACGAAGCTCTGCGCAGCCTGCTGCCTCCTTCCTCCTACTCTTCCTCCTCCTCCTCCCAGACTCCTGTGAGTGTACCTCTTTCACTTCTTTCTTCCTTCTGCTTTTTCCCATCAGTCTAAACTCATTTTATCAAGGCGACTTGCCAGTGATTTTATGCTTTCATCTGTGATCATCTGTTGCTTTCTGCTGATTGATGTCATTGTGTTAAACATTGTGAATCATAATTGTCAAATTATTAAAACAGCAGAAAAATCTATTATCTTAAAAAAAATTAAGTTCAGGGACTATATAATTTATTATGTCCAATCTTTATTTAGATTGTAAATTTCATTATTAATATTGTTACTATTATTTTTTTATTTTATGTACAGTACAGACCAAAAGATTGGAAACATTAATATTTTTCATGTTTTTGAAAGCTGTTTCTTCTGTTCATCAAGCCTGTATTTATTTGATCAAAAATACAGACAAAACAGTAATATTGTGAAATATTATTACAACTTAAAATAATAGTTCTCTATCTGAATATACTTCAAAAAAAAAAAAAAAAAAAAAAATATATATATATATATATATTCCTATGATGCAAAGCTGAATTTTCAGCATCATTAATCCAGCCTTCAGTGTCACATGTGACATCCAGTCTATCACATGATCATTTAGAAATCATTCTAATATTCTGATTTATTATGAGTGTTGGAAACCGTTCTGCTGTCTAATATATTTCATGAATAAAAGGTTAAAAAGTACTGCATTTAATCAAAATAAATAGAACAAATTATAATAACATATATTCTAATAATATATTTTCTTTAATATCACTTTTTATCAATTTAACACATCCTTGCTGAATAAAAGTATTGATTTTATTTTTTTTTTTAAAAGAAAGAAAAAGAAAGAAAATTACTGACCCCAAATTACTGACCAGTAGTTTATATTGTTATTACTAAATATTTTTACTTTTTATTCATCAAAGTATCCTAAAAAAGTATCACATGTTCTGAAAAAAATATTAAGCAGCAGAACTGTTTCCAACTTTGATAATTAATCATCATATTAGAATGATTTCTAAAGGATCATGTGATAATGATCCTACAAATTCAGCTTTGCATCACAGAATTAAATGATAATTTAAAGTATAATACATTTAAAAACAATGATTTTAAATTGTAATAATATATAACAATATTACATTTTTTTCTGTATTTTTGATCAAATAAATGCAGGCTTGATGAGCAGAAGAAACTTCTTTCAAAAACATAAAAAATTGTAATGTTTCCAAACTTTTGGTCTGTACTGTATTTATTTAAACAATTTTACAACATTCGTAAAACATTAAAAAAAAACATAAAAATCTACATGAAAAAGTAAATAAAATGGTATTAAAGTATTACTGATTTAATTTAAAACATTCTCTAACCATTTCATTTTAAATGTCCAGTCAACTATTACATAATTCAAAGGCTTTGTTCATCCAAGCATAAAAAAATACAATAAATATTATTTCATTTATACAATAATTATTCTGAATAATCAGGTCTGATTTCAGGTAGTTTTTCTTCTTAATTGAGGATAGGGTCAGACTTCTGCATGAATGCAAAAAATGTAGTAATGCTTCTGTTGTGGCAAATTTATTAATGTTCCCTAGTCGTGTCAGTGCCATATCATGATGTCACCGTAAACATGAACAGAATCAAATAAAGCCCTTGTCTATGTGCAGAGACAGGGTGGAAACTATGTTTGTAAAGTCTCCAGACATCATGCTCCTAATTAAGTTGTTACTATGGCGACCTAGGTAGATAAACTGAATATTGTTTACTCTAAAGTAAACAAAACAGATCAATTTTAATCACTGGCAAAATGACTAAATGGATAGATCTGAGAAAGAGAAAACTTCACCACTGTGCTCATTTAGGGTTCTGGAAAGCCTGCTTTGCTTCAAGCTATTAGTCAGCTGTTTGAAACTAAAACTAAATCAACCTGGCCTTCACTAAGCAGCAGAGAATAAATCTTCTATACAGGAAACATCGTTGCTTAGAATTAAGGAGAGAACAAAATGAAACGCATTCAGTCATAACCGCTTTATATTTTAATTTGACATGTATACATTGTTATTTGGAAACAAACCAAGGGCCAAGCAATGATCGCTCCTCATTAACGGTCACTTCAGTGGCATGAAGCTGAGCTGATAGTTAGAATAAACCTGCAATGCTTCTGTGCTTAAGAAAATGTGTCCTTTCCAAATAGTGTGGCAGAGCAATTGAAATTTACTGAAAGGGAAGGCTGAATTTGCCTTTCTGGATAAACTTCATTCATTGCTTTTTGCACTTTGCTTTCTGAACTGATGTCTGCTCTGGGAGGCTTCTTAACTAACATCTGTATCCTATCACAGGAAGTGAATCTGACATAATAAGCAAATTGTGATTTATATATTATCATCAGTTATCATATTGCAGTTATTTAGTGTTTGTTGTGACTTATTTTTTGGTTATATTATGATGCTTTATTTGTTTAACTGTGGGTGTGAAACATTCATGACTACACACAATTGCACATTTCACACCACTTTATTATTGACCCTATACAGGTGCTGGTCATATAATTAGAATATCATCAAAAAGTTGATTTATTTCACTCTTTGTGAATCTCTCCCACATTTTTGAATGAGTTAGGTTTCACAATCCTCTCCAGGGTGCAGTTATCACTATTGCTTGTACACCTTTTTCTATCACATCTTTTCCTTCCCTTCGCCCCTCTATTAATGTGCTTGGACACAGAGCTCTGTGAACAGCCAGCCTCTTTTGAAATGACCTTTTGTGTCTTGGCCTCCTTGTGCAAGGTGTCAATAGCTGCATTTCCACTGTCGGGCCAGTGCGAGCCAGGGCTTAAAGCGGGCCGGGCGGGGCTCATAGCCCGGGCCAGTAGCACGAGGCCAGAATAGCGCAGGGTTTCCACAGTGGAGCTTGAAGCACCGCTGCACGTCACTAAAACACGCCCTTTACACGCCTCTCAGAACAACGCCATGCAACCTCAAAATTTCACCAACAAAGAGAAGTTATCAGAAAACAAAAAAATAAGTCACTGGAACATGCGCGATTACAAAACAAACATGATAAAAGAGGCCGTTTGTTTGCATGCTTTGTTATATATTCAAATTCAAAAGCATCGATGTTTTAACTATAGAATTTATTTAATTTATCAGGACTCAAAATTAATCACACATAAATACACATTTCTATTTTATTTATTTATTTTTAACGCTCATGAAAATAGCATGCTTATTCAGTCGAGTCTGTTTCTGTTTATTAGCCACAGTAGCTGTCATATTTAGAATGAATGATAATTATCTCTATTTTTATAAAGGCTCCCGAACAAAAAACATTATTAGGCTATATTCTTTTATGATAGGCAACGTGAGATAAACTCTCGAGACGAGGCTTGTGACAGATAATATAAGTTACTTAATAAATACACGATTGTGATAGAGAATAAGAAGCCGACGTCTGATTTCTTCAAGCGGTCATATTTTACCATGTTTACTATGGTACTAAGTTTAGCGTGCATATCTTTTTCATCGCTTATAAATATTTCTGCCTTGTATGGTGATTATAATCCACATTGGATGAAGTTATTTCAAACACTCGCTGCTGACTGAAAGAGAGTTTTGAGCTCGACTTATTTAAAAAAAGTGTTTAATGCTGGTGTTAAAGCTGTTATCTTTCTGAAATGATCCGCAGTGCAGACTCGCTATTTTTATAAAAGCTCCCGAACAAAAATTATTATATTTTGATGATATGCAACGTGGAGCTAAACTCTTGAAACGAGACGACAGATAAAATGTTACTTAATGAATAAACAATTGTGATAGAGAATAAGAAGCTGACGGCTGATTTCTCTAAGCGGTCATATTTAACATGTTTACTGTGTAACGTTAATGTTTAACGTGTATAGTCTTTTACATCCCTTATAAATATTTCTGCCTTGTTTAGTGATTATAATCCACATTGGATCAAGTTATTTCAAACACTTGCTGCTAACTAAGAGTGAGTTTTGAGCTCAACTTATTTTAAAACGTCTTTAATGCTGCTGTTAAAGCTGTTATCTTTCTGAAATGATCCGCGCTGATGCTCTCCTGACGCTCTCCAAACTCCGCCTTTGTTCATAACCCCTCCTCTAGCCCCAGCTGGCCCGCTTTGGCCCCGAGGAAGCCCCGGCGAGGCACGATCAAGCCCCGGAAGTGACAGTGGAAACGCAACTGGCCCTGGCACGCACTAGCACGCCTGGTCTTAGCTCGATAATGGAAACACGGCTAATGGTCGTCTTTTGGACAACTGTCGAGTCAGCAGTCTTCCCCATGATTGTGTAGCCTACAGAACTAGACTGAGAGACCATTTAAAGGCTTTGCAGGTGTTTTAAGTTAATAAACTGATTAGAGTGTGGCACCATGTGTCTTCAATATTGAACCTTTTCACAATAGTCTAATTTTCTGAGATACTGAATTTGGGATTTTCCTTAGTTGTCAGTTATAAACATCAAAATTAAAAGAAATATTTAAAATATATCAGTCAGTGTGTAATGAATGAATATAACATAAGTTTAACTTTTTGAATGGAATTAGTGAAATAAACTTTTTGATGATATTCTAATTATTTGACCAGCACCTGTATATTTTTAATAATTCAGGCTTGTTTGGTTTGAATGCATTCTACAGAATCATCCTACTTCTCCAGTGCTCAAAAACATTTCTTATTATCAATGTTGGGAACAGTTGTGCTGCTTAATATTTTTGTGGAAACCTTGAGATTTGTGTGTGTATATTTATATGTATGTATGTATGTATGCATGTATATGTTTGTTTTCAGAGCTTTTGTTTAAAATATAAATCATTATAACTTAGATCAGAATGCAGTTTTTTTAGTACTTGCACAGCTGTTCAAAAGTTTTTGTCATTAAATTGATGGAAGAGGCAATTAAATACATTCATGAAGATTATATTCTATGTCTTTCTCTGACACATCTCTGTTTCTCTGCTTTAGGGACGAGATTCAGATGAAGTCGTATAGTCGGACAAACGGGCAACCGAAACCTTCCTCCCCCTCGTCCCCCTCTCATCCTGCCAGCGTGTCCACTCGCCCAGGTCAGGCATATTCCAGTGCTGGCTCTTCTCAGAGCCCCGCCCACAAGCCTGGAGGCGGGGTGAAGAAGGTGACTGGCGTCGGAGGGACCACTTATGAGATTTCTGTGTGAGAGAGACTCTGGTTTGACCCGTGTTGTCCAGAATGGAGCCATGGACTCATGTTCCTTTGACATAGCAGAGAAAACCCTGTTTGGTGGACATTTATTAGTGCCTCCTGGAAAGATCTGAAAACTTCTGTCCTCTGCTGTTATTTTTTGACCAGCAGGTTTTGGTTCGATATGACATAGAGGAGGAGGAGGAGGAGGAGCAGGGGGTCATTCAAGCCGTGATATAGTGGGACTTATGGACTCCTCACCAGTAAGGAGCTGGAGCGAGTTTGATGGAATCAGTTTGATGGCAAAGGACCAGATTGCCTTGAAAACATTTCAGTACATTAAGACAAAAAAGATTTTTATCCAACATAAATGTGTAAATTGTTCTGTATAGACAAAAAATGATCAGTTGTGTTAAGTTTTTTTTTTTTTTTTTTTTAATCACCGAGTGGATTTTTACAAAAGAGGACCTGTGGCATTCAGTAGACATTTCAGACCACCGTGTTTGGCTTGCGACAATGTTGCGTCCTTATCCAAGCAGCACCAGTGAAGCAAAACAGTAGAAAAGATAAGGAAATGGACTAAAGCATTATTTAAATGACAGCAGCCTTTTCAAGTTCAAGTAGTGTTTTCTGAGCAATGGCTTTGGAAATTCAAGGAAGTTTTTATTTAATTTATAAAGTGTTATTTTATATGACTTTATAAATGGCTATTGATAAAATCTTTTTTCTTTACTTTTTTTTTTCTACAACGGCTGATATTTGTTCTCTGTGGACTTTTATCTAATCAAATAGAGAGATAAAGAGCTGATGGCCACAAACTGGAAAGAGATCAGCCTGTAATCAGAGGGTTAATCGTAGCATAAAAATGCATTTGATATGGTGGAGCCCAATATGTGGGGCATATTTTAAATTTTATCCTATAAACATTGATTGGCTGCCTCTTAGATCTGATTTATTTTTTCATTTTGTTTTATGTTAATATGTGAAAGCCAAATCTCTTTGGTGGCCTTGTCTAGCCATGTTCCACGTAGGATTTTAAAGCTTCCTGCTCACGATGCCACAGAACAATGGGGAACCATATCCGTGCCCTCTGATTGGACAGCAGTTGAACCAATCAGTGGAAGTTAGCTGTCATTATGAATCAGTGAAAGCCTTTCATTTTTAATGATTTAATTCTTACCTGTTGCATTTGAGAAGATTGTGACGTTGTGCAGGACTCATTTCAATCAATGTCTGTCTTGTCAGAGGTGTTGATCAACATTTAGATCTGAGCTGGCCAATCAGGAGACAGAATGTATTTGTTGACTTGTATAAAGCCAATGAATACACTTATAGAAATATTTTGGATCAAAAGATGGATTGAAGGGAAGGAGGGGATGAAATAAAGAACGTGTACTGTATAGTTCAGTGTGAGTGAACATGGTTGTGAATATGTGTATGGGTGTGTGTGTGTTTGGAGCATTGGTAATAAACTCTTTATAATTCAGTTTTGACTTTAATTTCCCCTTTATGCATATGTTTTAATAGATAAAATATTTAGAAAACTATACACCAAAAAAAAAATTGTCCATCCACAAATTTGTGAAAGCCTGTTTGTGAATGTAGACATCAGAAAAATAGTCTAAACATAACCGTAATGTTACGAAGCGACGACAATACTTTTTATACGCTTAGAAAACAAATATAATGACTATTCAAAAATTATTTTGTCAACAGTCTCTGTCTCTTCATATCACCACATGCTGCGTATGCTCTTCTGTTTCCTCCGTGCCACAAGGAGGCAGTGTTTTCTTTCAAATCAAAGGTAAATACACATAGAAACAGTGCATCATTGTGGCGCGGAGGACACAGAAGAACATACTGTGATATGAGATATATGATGAGACAGAGGAGACCATTGGCAAAAGAATTGTTGAATAAAGTCATTATATTTGTTTTCTTCGTGTACAAAAAGTATTCTCGTCGCTTCATAATATTACGGTTGAACCACTGATTGCAGACTAGTTATTCTGACGATGTATTTCATACTTTTCTGGACCTTGACACTGTTATTTACTTGGCAGTCTATGGGACAGTCACAAGCCTGCTGGTTTTCATCCAAAATATCTTAAATCATTTTCCAAAGACGAACAAAGCTTTTATGGGTTTGGAACGACATGGGGTTAAGTGATTAATGACAAGATTTTCATTTTGGGGTGGAGTATCCCTGTAAGCTTTTTGTTTTAGTTTTTGGTAAATTAACAGGTTTTTAGCTATTATAAAAAGTGTATATATATATATATATATATATATGTTTTATATATTATTGAATTAATACATTTTATATTTAGTTATTGTTTTGAAACGACCTTTTGAGATGAACCTGTGTTTACTCTGGAATTAGTGAAGTTAGTTCTCAAAGGTCTACGAGGAAGTGTTTAATGTAACTTTTATGTATATTTTTGGTACTACACAGGCTTTGTGTCGTCGCTGAGAATGCTTTGACCATTTGAACGCAAATCTCAAATGCTAATTGAACACTGAGTAATTTAGATGTGCACGTTTCTGCTTCTGACCAGTTTGTCAAACATCTGCTGGGTTGTTCTGTTAAGTCTAAGTTTGGAGAAAAATTTTTAAATGCACAAGCTGAGCAAAATGTGAAGAACAAAGAGTTTTATTGAAATTTCCTTTCATAACCACTCAACCCATTTTAGTCGTCAATTCATAAATTAGTGAAAAATCAAGTCTGGTTTACTCAATAGGGAACTAAAACAAAACAATAGTAATTTTTGTTGGGAAATGGATGAGAAGATTCCACAGAACCAAACAGACAATAAAAGCTTTCAACAGTGAAAGTAAAAGGAATGGAAATGGTCTAAATGTGAAGACTGCCTGCAGCTTTCTTCCGTGCCTGACAGTTTAAAATAAAAATGTTAAACACTCATTCAGCACAAAATTCAAATAATAACCTCAATATACAAAACATTCAAGACTTTTACAGCAGTATTTTCTCTCTGAAATGAAATGTGTAACTGAGTAACAACTAAATTTTACAGAATATTATCTTGAGATCTTGCTCTTAATGATTTAGTAAATGTTCAAAATAAACCGTTGGCATTAAAGACCCTCTCTTTCCGGACCACCGAATTCAGTCTAGAAGTCAGTACCGTCACACAAACAAGCTCCATCTCAGAAAAGTAGTAAAAAAAAAAAAAACTCAATACAAGTGACAATACAACAGAAAACCAACTGATATAAAGTTTGCTCCCCGATATGATGCATATGCAACAAAATAACCCCTTACTAATGATCACTTCACAATTATAAACCATATTAGAGGTAGATGTCCAATTTTTAACGGTTTAACTTGATTAAATTAAATTGAATAATGTCCCAAATAACAGCTGTTTGGACGTCTATGTCCAGTATATCAATGATTATGACATTTAAATACATATTAATATAAGGATTTACTATATTATTGGACTGATTTTGCATTTAATACGTTATACAAAAAAGAAACGATAACACAATCATTCGGTTTATAATGCTTTTTCTGCATACTGAACATTAGCTCATTTTGCTCCAGTCCCAAAGTGATTCACAGTGCTCTTCAGCAGCATGCACTTTCTATTTGTCCTTCTTGCTCTCTGTGTCCATCGCGGTGATGGTCTCGGCCTCTGGTTCTTCCTCTTCAGGCACAGGGGGGAACACAGATTCGTTGGGCCTCTCGAACTTCTCTCCTTTGGCCTTCCCAAGCTTCTTTGACTTCTGATACAACTCGTTGAGGTTAAACTCTCGGATGATGTTTTCCTGGAAACAAAGGAAAAACACATTTATCTGTATAGTACAGCACCCTACACAGAGATTAAAAGAGGGGGTTTGAAGGATATTTCTGACAAAGTCTTTCCACTCCTGATGGTCTTTTTTTTTTTGAAGATTAAGCCTCACCTCTGTGAAGGTCCAAGATACTGCCCGTCCCTTTTTGTCCACTTGAGGGCGCCTCATAATTTCCTTTCCTCCCTGGAAGAGCACTAGAGAGGGCAGCTGCTTTGAGAGAGGAGAGGTACTGACCCTGTATCTGAGGGGAAAAAAACAGCAAACATTGCACATCGTTAAAGTTGGTTACAATTAGCTCAGAGACACAGCAGAGCTACTTACTTTTTGGCTACTTCACTGTAACGACCAATGTCCACTTTGCCAAATTTCAGCCCTGCACAGTTGTACCTGAGTAAGAGAGAAGTTCATTGTTTCTGTTCAGAATATTTTAATTCACAGAAACTGAGGCTGGATGTACAGTACAAGTCAAAAGATTCAGGTCGGTATGGTTTAAAATATATATATATATATATATATATATATATATTAAACAGTAATGTTATGACATATTAAAGGTGCAGTATGTAGGATTGACACCGAGTGGTTGAACTAGGTATTGCAGTCCAAGTTAAAAATATTTGAGAGGGTTTTCTTCACCCGGCCTCTCCTCCTCAGACTTGACCCACATGAGGTTTCGTGATTGAGACACAAACAGGAACGAGCGCACTTGTCCATGAATGAAATTAAACACGTTGTGTTTTCCACTAACTGGCAATCCAGGATGCCGAAATCCAATTGGCTAAACTGGCAGTGGGCGGGCTACACAAACCGACTGACTGTAGCATTGTTTTTCAGATAAACAATTATGTTATCTTATCTTGTTAGCATGTTCCTTAAATATCTGCAAACATATTATGGTATTTTTATGCTTTAGTAGAGTCAAAAACCATGCACCTTTAATACAATACAAATGCTGCGTGCTTGGTGATCAAGAAAAATGTTGTATTAATATTGTTTTTTTTTTTTAGGATACTTTGATAAATAAATATCCTGTCAAATTATCAATGTTTTACTGTCGCTTCTGATCAGTTTAATGTATTTTCTGCATAAAAATATCATTTCTTTCCCTCAAAAACCATTTAAACCATAATGAAGAGCAAGGTTCTTACTTCAAGGAAAGATCTGCATAGACAGAGGCGAAAGACTGACACTCTGGTGCCCAGTTAGCAAAAAACTCCACGATCCAGGTCACTCTGTTATCCTTCTCCAACTCATCCTGAAAACAAAAGAAAAGTAAGCATCTTTTCTCACTAGCATATATTTGAACTCAACATTCCCCTCAGGCTGCTGGAGTTAAAGGTCAACTATGTGACTGAAATTTGAAAATGGCTTATTTGCGAAGAAAAAGGACATTTATCCTGTTACTAATAAACCAAGCACACTCAAGCTACAGTAGTTCCCTTTGATGTTAGTGATTGGTATGCAATGAGATGCCTCAGATGCTCTTCTGATATAAATCATTCTCATTCATATTGTTCAGATCTTTCTCTTCTTTTTCCATTCTGTGCAAACATGTTTTGAAAACCAGCAGCTCATGAGCCATGACTAAAGTACTCGTGTCCAATGGAAACTGGGTAGTATGACCACATACTCACATCAATGGTTTTATCACTGAAGTACTTGATGTATTCAGGGCCCATGTAGATCGGAGGTTTGCAGATCATCAGGAAAACTGCATCAATGATTAGAGAACATTAACAGCCATTGCAATACATCAGTGGTATTATAGTATCAATAGTCTTTGTTCATATTTTAATTAGATTTTATTTGTTCTCAGTTCCAATTGAGTGACTGTTTGAAATCTTGCAAAAGATAAAATAAATATACTGACCAATACACAAAGTTAAGTAGAGAAGCCCCAAGCGTATATCCAGTCTGAAGAACAGGATCACATTGGCCACTTTACTAAAGAGGATGATGTTGCCCAAGTGCTGCTCGATGGTAACTGGGGAGCAAAGAAAAAATATATAAAAATTTCATAACGAACTGCTTTATAATACGAAAATGCATACTCAAAGGGGTCGAGCAGAGCTGGAGGAGGGGGAAAGAGTGTATGGAAACACTGAATGAATGATTTGACAACAAACACATAGACAACCGTCACTGAGAGCACAAACACTCAAAGGTGCACAAATGTTTAGTGTAGAAACAAAACCTTCACATTCAGCCTCAGCATAATGACCATGATGATGGTTAAGAGATTATTTGCTGGCATTTGAATGTCAATAAAGAATGCTATTGAGAATGAGGAGTTGTCGTCATAGCACAAAGCCCCTCCCTCGATATCACGGTCTCCGCCATGTTAGCAGGACACCGGCGGCGAAACAGGATTGTTTACATGTGTTGTTAAGAGGAGGTTCTCGCAATTCTGCACTTTTTTACCATTTCTGGAAGTTACTGCTGCGTTAAAAACTGCTCCAGTACCTCTCACGATACACATGGAAAACATAGGAACAATGGAATACAGTTTTTTTTTAGGTTACACCAAGCGCAAAACAGCGGTATTTGGAGAAGCTCTCAAGCATCCAAAATATCGACCCATACGAGCTCCCTGCAGCAGCACAGAGACCTGGACCATTTACCTCCATGCATACATATGGACGTTGTGAATTATATTGTTTTTGGTTTAAGTTACTACACAATGCAGGAGTTTAAAAGCCACAAGACTTTGGAAAGTTACGAGGCTTTCTGCTGTGGCTGGGTCCATCTACAGCAGGTGATGAAAACAGCGTTGTACTGGCCAAAGTAAGTTTATTCACATGCGTTTTAGCGTATTGTAATTACATTGCATTTAGAATGCACTTCTTGACCAAAATGACAAAGTAATTAACTGCGACTGTTTCGTAAAACACTAGATTGTAACGACATGTTCAATGTATACAAACATTTCCAACATGTTTTGATGTAGGCTAAAGCTGTGTATGTTTAGTTATAATTTGATTTTAGCCCAATGACACATACTGTACCAGGTTTTTGTGTTGGGGGCTGCAAAGTGGACAAACCAGATCTGGGTTGGCTAGGGTAGTTAAATGTGTGATTGCAAGATATAAATGTCCTGGTTAGATTAAAACCATTAACAGCGTGAATGCACGGTGACTTACATCGTAAACAATATAATTCCCAATGTCCATATGTGTGCACTGAGGTAAATGTTCAGGTCTCTGTGCCGCTGCAGGGAGCTCGTATGGGTCGATATTTCGGATGCCTGAGAGCTTCTCTAAACACCGCTGTTTTGCGCTTGCGTGAGTTTGTTCCTGTAAGGTCCCCTTTCTTTCGCCTTATGTTTTTGCATTGCTTTAATTTCTTCCTTTTCTTTCTCGTATTCGTAGATCCGTCTCGATCTGTTCCGCCGACAAAATAAATGCGCAAAAATGAAAGCGCTCTGAAATGTTTAGTCGCGCCTCTGTGAAGTTCTGAAGGCATTGCCCCTGGCAACCGATAGCGTATCCTGCCATCATGGCCGACTGGCTCAGACCCCTCCCAAATCAACCCAAATCGGCAAGTGACTCCTCACTCTCAATAGAGAAAAGAACTGCACAAAGATGGAAAAGAGTGTTTTAAGAAAGGAGAAACTCTTACTTGCTCTTCTGTTCTTCATCATGACTATAGCACTTAAAAACATCAGTACCTCCACCTCTCTCTAAAAAAATAATTACAAACAAAGGCTAAGATTAATTTAGGGAGGCAAGTGTAAAAGACACTTAATAATATAAAACTTAAATAATATAAACAATAGTATATATTGTGTGTGCGTTGTGCGTGTTTACATGCATTCTCAAAGTATTTCCTTCCATGAAAATGGTAAATGAATATTCTGATAAATATCGATATATGGAAAAAAAATTATTTCTGGACATATCAGTTTTATTATGGAAAAAGTGATGACAATTTTTTTTAATGAAAAGTGCTGAAAATTAAAATTACACAAATAAATACAGATTAAATAATTTCATATGCACATACTACATATAAACAAGTCTTGCTAAGATTCGAAACAGAATAAATCAAACCAAAATGTATATTTTAAAGAGAATTAATGACACAAAGCTGCTGTCAGCTATGATTGGAAAGGGAAAAAATGTAGCTAGTTTTCATTCTTTTTGGGCAGGTTTTGAGTAAGCTTTGGGCTGGAAATGTTTCTGGGACCTGGCGGCCCTGGTGCCCCTATTTACCAATGTTTGCTATATGTGTTCACGGTTTTGGACCCACTGTGTGCTATAATTTTACATATATATATATATATATATATATACATATATATATATATATATATATATATATATATACATATATATATATATATATATATATATATATATATATATATATACATATATATATATATATATATATATACATATATATATATATATATATAAGACACAACAGTGAATGACACACGTGGGGCACGTTGGCAAGTTTCTTATTTCCACATGCATTAGTTTTATGCATGGCACTCTAAACTCTTTTTTTTTTTTTCAATTGTGCTTGTTTTCTTGCCAGCTAAATAGCGACCCCCAAAATCTGCTGGCCACTACCCAGTCCCCTTGTTACGAAGCAGGTTAGCTGTATCCGTCATGATTAAACATGTCTTATACCCCAAAGGTCTGCTTTATACATACCCAGTCGAAATCGCATGAATTTCCATCCTCGCGCTGCGTCGAAAGATGCTCGCAGATGCCAGGCGTCTTGCGGACCAGCAGGAACGCGACAGACATAAATAACGAGGCGATGTAGTATGGCTTTAGGAGCCATTTGTAAACCTGCGGCAAATGATACAGAAACGCGAAAAGAGGTGTCAATAAAGCCATTTTAATTTGTAATTTTTAGACAACAAGTGCTGCGACGATCCGAGACAGCAGAGTCCGCATCAACGCCGCTATCAATGCGAGACAATATTCATCGGCAAATGAATTAAACGATTTAAAGGGACAGAGGTCACTGCGGACGAAGAAAAAATCCGCCCCGCCTCTTTAAAGCGCGCCCATTGATTGGTCACGTTCCTAAACAGACGTCGCTTATTGGTCGTGATGTCACATAAAGGGAAGGACAAGAGGAAGTATCTCGCGTCTTTTCTTTACCGTAATACATGTACTCCCAGCGACAATTTTGACATGCGTCACTGACACAAATGTTAATTATTTGTCTCATCTTATAGAATTATTGATGCAGAAAAATTACAGAATTATACAATTGAATGCATTTTTATGGCGCATTATATGAGTCTATTTTGTGCAGTTTAGGAGCTGGGTACAATAAGATCACGTAGCGTTGCTTGATAAATTACGGTAAATTTCCCCAAACAACCGGAAGCAATTGTCAACAGCTCGTCGTTCTGCAGTAACGTTAGCAAAGCCGAGACAGACGTCCACACAGTAATAACATCGTAGTGTAGTTTCGCCATCATGACCGAGATCTTCTCTCTGTATGGTCAGCAAGATTCACAGGGTCCCGCGGGGCCCTCTGCGCTCGGCTTCGGATCCGGGAAGCCTCAGGTGCCCCAGAACATGGGCCCGATGTGTTTCCAGCATCAGATGGTGGATGAAGGGGGTCCGATCAGGAAACCCGCGGCGATGAACGAGCCCTTCTACCTGCTGCGAGAACTGCCCCGTGAGTAATAATAATATATGATAAAATACTGTCAGTGTCAGCTAGAGTGATTGTTTAGCATGTACCCAGGTATTTACATGGTAATTCATAGAATACCACGGTACTATGTCCAAATAACCATGGTACCAAACCAAATGTTATACTATTACCATATTAACAGTAGTTAACTGTATAGTAATAGTTAACAATAGTTACTGTTATTTAAAAATATAATAAAAAGAAAATCACTTAGGCCTATTAATTTGTTTCGGTTTTGTTTTTATTAACAATAATAGTTTAAGTTAGAGCTATAGTTTTTAGCCACTAGAGGGCCTCATAAAACTTTCAAGAGGACATCTGAGACAAAACCAGCTTTTCAAAATTAATGAAAAAAATTTCAAGGAGTGAAAAAATCATGTAAATTAATAAACATTAATAAAAAAATCTTACAATTTATTGACAATTTCTATTATGAATATACATTACATGTTGTTCTGTGAGCTATATATTAGTTAAAAATAGTGGGATCCTGAAGAACATTTTTCATTTCAAACTTTGGTAATTCTGAAACTTGATTATTTTGTTGTAATCTATCGATTAAATAAAACATAGTCATTACAGCAGATGTGTCAAAGGTAACCAAATATCCTTATGGTGTATTTTGTAATGGTAGTGTGTTATTTTAGAGTTTGTCACCTTTGTGAACCAGTTAACACTCAAGTCTTCTTCACAGTGGAGAATGAGCTGACAGGACACACTAATCTCATCACACACTACAATCTGGAGCACGCTTATAACAAGTTCTGCGGAAAGAAGGTGAAGGAGAAACTCAGCAACTTCCTTCCAGAGCTTCCTGGTGTGTATGCGTCCTTTTACCTTTTACAGCCAATATTACAGTAGTTCTAGAACCTTAAAGGGATAGTTCACCTAAAAATGCAAATTCTGTTATCATTTAGTTTCTTTTTTATTATTTTGGAGTGAACTATCCCTTTAACTATCCGCCACTTTTGTTTGTTGATCCTTCTGTACTCCAGGTATGATCGACAGCCCAGGCATTCAGGACAACAGCTCTCTGCGATCTCTCATTGAAAAGCCACCAGTCTGCAACAACTCGTTCAGTCCTCTCACTGGGGCTATGCTGACCGGCTTCAGGCTACACACTGGCCCTGTAAGTGTGTGTTTGTTTGTTTGTTTGTTTGTTTGTGAGAGAGGCTAAAGAAGGATCCACTTTGCATTTAGGGAGGCAAGTGTAACTGATGCTGCCTCAGCTTTGACTGTACTCAGAGGTTTGTTGATGTCTTTGTTGTTTTGCGAGCAAGATTTATATGACTCTCTCTGTCCTGACAAAGTTACCAGAGCAGTACAGACTGATGCACATTCAACCACCGAAGAAGAAGAACAAACACAAGCATAAACATCTTCGGCCTCAGGATCCCTTACCGCCAGGTGACGGTCAAACACAAACACACAAAGAAACAAACGTTTGCTTAAATCCTGACTGTCAAACTCACATCTCACATCCACAGAAACTCCGTCAGATTCAGACCATAAGAAGAAGAAGAAAAAGAAGGACGATGACCCAGACAGAAAGAAAAAGAAGAAAGATAAGAAGAAGAAAAAGGTTAATTGGAGTTTTTATGGTCTTCATATGACATTACAGATTACAATTGGCCTTAATTTATAAGAAATCTTCTACACTGCTGTTCAAAAACTTTGGGCTCAGTATGTTTTTTTTTAAGTCTCTTATGCTCACCATTTATTTATTTTTATCAAAAATACAGTAAAACAATAATGTTGTACTGTCACTTTTGATACATTTAATGCATCCTTGGTACAAGTATTAATTTCCCACCGTAAAACTTCTAATAGTAGAGTATGTTTTTGATTTGTTCATACATTTTTAATTCAATTGTGATAAGTAGTAAACCTGATATCTCTGCTAAAATACAATATCGTTATTTGTCCATGTTCAGAATCGCCACAGCCCTGATCACCCAGGCATGACTGGAGCTCAGCCCAGCGGCAGCAGTCTGAGATAAAAACACGAGGAGCGAGAAGAAGAGAAGCACAAGCTGGACAATTGGGCCTTTTTTAAGACGTCACAGATTTAATGTTACAGTGACTCAGATGTGTGTGTATATATGTGTGAGAGTATATCATTATATAATGTACCAGAACACCTGGTAAACATCGTATCTGTTATATTTGTGTCTTAGTGCCTCTGTGTCTATTTATGAGTATGAAGAATCATTTTTCATTCAACTTTTTAAAAACCTTTTTCTTTTACAAATAAACCAGTCAGCTTAGAAATGGGCTGATTTGAGAGAAAATATTTGATTTATTTTTTCTTTCAGGCATATTTACAGTCGTGTGCACAGTACAAGCAGCATTATGTTGAACCATCAGTAATCATTGAAACCGATCACATGATTACAGTCCTGTAACATTCAAAACAGCACTTCTGAAACAAAAAATATAGTGCAAAACTGGCCTCTGCGATAAAACAAATCATCTGCATTTACCACTTGTCATATAAAGCTGCATTTCCATCAAGTTTAGTGAGAGAGGGATGGCAAAAAAAAAGGTTTAATATTAAAATGATCCATGTCAAGGTAAAGTGAGCATTACATGAAGCCCTGCCTCATTTACCTGAGTCTTGAAGGAAAGAGGATGAGGATTACCCTTTAGAAGGACATTACATTCTCTACATTCTACATATGGCAAATGTTATTTAACATTTTTTATGACTAGGCATACTAGTGAATTTGAATATGTCTGTGTCCTGCACATCCATAAAGAAGATCATAACAAGATACAATACAAGTTCAGTCATTTTTGATTCAAAATGATTGTCTTTGGTATAAAATGCACTGATTAATTGTGCACAGTAACACTGTGATTTTCTTAATGGAGCAAAACAAAAGTGATGAGGCAGGAGGTGCTTCATGGAAGGAAGGGTCAATGTTTTTGATCATATTTAATGCCTTCTGGTTCTGCTACCACTTAATGGACATCTCAAAGTGCCAATGCAATAATAATAAATGGAGAAAACTGCAGACTAAATATTGTAGGTCATGGCATAAAGTTTTTCTAATTGATAATAAAAGCCTTGAAAATACTTCCTGACCAGTCACACAGTCAAAGTCTTGTTTGATGCTTTAAATTGCACATTTGCTTGTTTTTTAACACTGTTTTATATTTGTCAAGACTCAACATTGACTGAACACGAAGGCCAATAATTCAGTTTCTGAAGTGCCATGATATCATAACTCATAAATCTGGCGTATAATTCACAATCCTAAATGTTTTCCACCTCAGACGTTCCCGTTGATTTGATATTTTGCTGAATCATTTGTTTGTCTGAGGCTGTTGGTCTCCTGCGCTGACTGGCTCACTGACAGTCTATCAAGTGCTGCATTCTCCTTTGTAATTTGTCTCCGGTGGTAGAAGAGGTATCCCGGCAGCAGGAATCCAACCAATGAGAACACAAGCAGGCTCAAGTTGATCTGTTGATTCAGAAAGTGTTATGTTTGGTACTTCATCCAAAATCTTGATTCTGTTGACCTGCACTACTTAAATGCAAATGTGTATATACATGAATGGTGTATTGGTGTCTCACCCAATAAGGATCACCCTTCAATGGTCCCACCATGCACATGAAGAGTGGTTGTTGTAGGAGGGCAAAAACAGCACTGATCATGGACTGCAAGCCCGTCAGAGTGCCAAAGTGATTGGTTGGGTAGCTAAATATACAAATAAACACTTTGAGGATGAACTAAACTGCAAATATTACACATATGCAACTTATGGAACTATTTTTACAGTTACTTGGGATTCGAATCAGAGTATTATCATTAACTAAAACTAAAACCCATTTAAAAACAACAACAAAAAAACATTATCATAATATAAATATTAACTGAAAACTAAAATATAAAAAAACTTAAAACTTATTTTAATGCACTTAGATGCCAAGGCAACATTTATCAGTTTTCTGTAAAGTACTAGAATAACAGAAACTAAAATAACTAAAACTAAAATGTAATAAAAACTATGAAGACAAAAAAGTAATAAAAATGCCAAACACGCAATTTCAAAACATTTCAAAAACGTAAAAACTCACACAGCGGCGTAGAGCCCACCACAGCAGGAGTGAATAAAACCCCGGACTGCAGTGTGAAGAACAAATGACACCACCTGATCAGAAAGAAGAAAAAGAAATATAATAATTAATGCTCATCAACATTTTCATGTTTTGCAGCATAAACACAGCAAGGTCAAAAGTTTTTCAAATGTTTTTATTATTATTATTACTATTAATTTAATGTATCTGATTATATACTAATATTATGGATATGTGCACAATTATATATTTTTTTTTAAATAAATTAAAATGATATATGGTGCAAAGTCATATATGGTAAATTAAATTAAATTAAATTAAATTAAATTAAATTAAAGAGTTGTATATGAATATAAAAATGCTAATTTATATATGAAAAATTAATTAATAAAATTGTAATTATATATCATTAAATAACTAAATAACATTCTGCAGTATTTCTGAACAAATAAGTGAATTTGTGACATTGTGTCTAACCTGTACGGGTAGATTGTCTATGAGAGAGATGATGCCAAAGATGAATAGCAGGGTGTTTGTAAAAATGAAAGCTCTGATGGCGTTGGTGAGTTTCTGGATCTTTCTGTCCCTTTTTGGAGGCCCTGAGGGACTGAAGTAAACAAGGAAAGGATACAGTTAACAATGTAACTCACATATCGAAGTAAGTGAACATTTCTCTCCTTCTCTTTCACCACCTTCACCTTTTTTCTCCCTTGGCTGAATTCACCACGTCCTCACACTCCTTCATTCTCCAGTCCATGATGTAGCCAATCAGAGGACAGGACACCAGGCAGAGCAGCTGAAGAGTGCCAAAGATGGACGAGTAGAGATTCACTATAACACACACACACACACATACACATACACTTGCATTTGTGGTTTACTGGGACTTTCCATAGGCGTAAAGAGGAAGTGTCCTTATAAACCATGTTTACATTTTTGTACCCATGTCATTATACACATTTGTGTCTTCAATATAAATATATACCAGTACACACACACACACACACACATATTCCACTCACTATACAAGCACTTCCCTGAATACTGTTGTCATATATTCCTGATATTGGACTGCTTGATACTTATACTGATACATTACATATTAAACCAAATAAATGAAACTAGATTTTTTTTTTATCAGAAGTAATTTAACTTTAGTGAGACATTTTAAAATGTTTACCAACTGGTGTCAAGGTCAAGGTTTGCTTGATTCCTTCAAATTTCTCCCTGGTTTGATATTTAGTTTTTTTAATATGATATGATACATTAAAGGGACAGTACACCCAAAAATGTTACTTCTGTCATCTTTAACTAATCATTCACTTGTTCCAAACCTGTATTGAGTTTCTTGCATTGCATTTTAACTGAGTTTCTTTCTTAAGTTTAACACAAAATAAAATGTTTTGAAGAATGTTGGTAACCAGACAATTGATGGTAGCCACTGATTTCCAATCCAAATGAAGGTCACTGTTTGTTTACAGATGTTCTTCAAAACATCTCATTCTGTGTTCGACAGAAGAAAGAAATTCATACACGTTTGGAACAAGTAGACAGTGAGTCAATGAAGAATTTTCCCATGTTGGTGAACTGTCCCTTTAAGTGTGCCATAAGTGTCCAAATATCTGTTTGTTACAAAACCAAAACCAAAATAATATGACTTTTCTCACCTTTCTCCTCTGCCTCCTTCACCAACTCCTCTGAGGCTAGACAGACACAAACAGGAAGTGCAATATAAATAATATATAATATAATAATGCAATATAAAGACAATTTAAACTACTAACTTTACTACACACTTACAAACACCCACCACTAACACATGCTTCTGCAAAACTATAGCAAACTCCTTTATGTTTGTTTCATTACATTTTCCCATCTGTCCATAAGCAAAGTTATGAAAAAACATTTTAAAGAACAGAATCATTTTCTTCCATATTTTTTTATTTCATTCAAAACAACTTATTGAAATGTTCAGCTGATGCTCACGATTAGGGTCACCGTGGGTAACGAGGAACTCCAGCATCTTATTCATGGCACCCATGAAAAAAATGAGACGGAGCTGGGTCATCGCCATGGTGATGATGCTCCACAGGAAAATAGGTGAGCACACAGAACGGAGAAAGGGAGGAGATCCTGCGGTCCGAACAGTGACAACATAAAGATTATTTTATTATCAGACTCTCAATCATTTGGTGTGTTTGTGAGACTTGCCCTGGCTCTGAGCAGCTGGTCCATCGCTGGGAGCTTCATCCATGGAAGGTTGCAGTTTGGTCGCCTCTTGCTCTTTAGGAGTCTCCTGAGTGAAAGAACTTTCTTCAGACATCCTTTGGTCCGCTGCTTCACTTCTCAACTTCACCATTGTACTGTGAAATCAAGAGGAACAGAAATTCATGCACGGTTTTACAACAATAGACAAATGTTTTGTATGTGATGTTTAGGTCTTGTCAAATTTTTTAGGCATACAGTGTATGTATTTGACATGTACTGACGTGTATCTGATGTCCTCAGGGCCAGGAAAAGATTCTCCCGGCCAGTTAATAAAGCAGTTAAGGAAGACGAGGCAGGCAAACCCTGCCCATCCCCAGAATATAACCGAAAATGAGACGCCCAGATCATAGATCAGCTAGAGGACAAGGCAGAAAGAGTCATGTTCTTATGCTGCACTGCAAGACTAAATGTCTAAATAGAGTTAAGTTGT
This sequence comes from Carassius auratus, assembly GCF_003368295.1. Lineage (NCBI taxonomy): Eukaryota > Metazoa > Chordata > Actinopteri > Cypriniformes > Cyprinidae > Carassius > Carassius auratus. The sequence continues at coordinate 6,878 of NW_020524936.1, read as the reverse complement.
TTGAACTTGTTAGTAGCTTAATTAAACAATCTCTACCTTGACTCCTGGAAAGGTAACAGCAGAGGACGCGTATGAGCCAATCATTAGCGAAAGAATCGTAGACCGCACATTTCCAAACATATTTGGCAACTGAGAAGAATCATAAATAAGTATGTGAATTCAAACTGTAACGTTTGTCTATTGCCACTAGAGAGCATGATTAGCTGAAAGTTAGAAACAGCCTTCAGCCACACATAAGTGAAGACAACTCCTCATGCAGTGATGTTACAGCCTGTAGAATTTCACCATACATGGGTGTTTGCTAATGCTTATACATAAAAAGTTTGATGATATGTACATAATAAATAAATGCAGAATTTAATTGATTTAATATTTAAATATAATTATTATACATAATTGCTTATATATAAGTATAACTATTAATACTATTAAAATATAGTTGTTTAATATGTAATTATATTTATTTTATAACATACAATTATATTTCATTACATACATGCAGACATTCACAGGCTGAGATATGTGATTAAAAATCAGGAATATGTTCCACTCGTTTGTTATTAGGGTATATCTTTACACATTATTCAACAATAAATAGTAAATATTAGTATCTTAAAGGTACTTATTAGTACTTTAAAAGTACATGCCTTTTGAAAGAGTGATAGTTTTGTAGCATTTTTTTTTTCTGAGTGTATAATTAGCTCCGATTTATTTAAATCATTCAGCATAGCATACCGTAATATATTTGTGGGGATGATCAAATGCTGAGCTAAGCATAATCCTGTGCTGTTGTACCAACAATGCTCTACCACTCCAACCAGATAAACACACACACACACACAAACAAACATTGATGTCCCTATTCAGACTGACGCAAACACAGACAGTTCATTGCCATCTCTTAAATATAAATGTAATATTTTAGCATATGAATAGGTTGCTGAAATGAAATACTTTCAGGAAGCTGACATGTCCTTCAGTGTGACATGCCATACTCCATCTAAAACTATTTAAACAGTTTGTTCGTTTGATTATATTATACACACGGTTCATATACATTACATGCGGAGCTCATATAGAAATCATGATTCAGGTTTTTATCTAAGTTCAACTCAGTGTGTGTGTGTGTGTGTGTGGTGTGCGCCAGTATGCAACTATGAAATTTGACAGTCCGGACAGTAAACACACAAAGATCACAGACACAAGAGGACAGAAAGAGGAGGGTGGAAAAGATCAGTGCACTTGATAAACTAAAAAGGGGACATTGTGGCAATGTTTGCATGTTTTTAAGACAAAATGATTTAACTGGAAAATAATGTATCATATCTACAAGTCAAGCACAAAATGACCAAGAAACTAATTTCTGCTTTAATGTCCTCTTTTTATCATCCAATCAAATCCAGATTAATAAAATCTATGCAAATTTCCCTTGTTATACTGTACCTATATAATATGTTCAGATCTACTGTATGTTGGATAACTGTAAGTTGATCATTTTAATTGTACACTTACAAGTTTTAAATTGGTTGTGAACTTTGGGATGACATAAATACTAGGATACATGAAGTGAATTACAAATTACATTCCATATATGAATTCATCTTAAAACAATTATGATACATTCTAGGTAGAATAAAAATAAGGGGGACACGTGAGGGAAAGCAAGGACAGTGCATGTTATGTTGGGAGACGGTGGGCTTGGTGGAGTAGAGGGCGTGAAGACAGATCTGTGCTGTGATTGGCTGAGATCGGTATGCCAGACTGTAGAGCGAGGGGATGGAAAACATGTGCAGCACTGAAGTGACCAGCAACAGACAAGAGCAGAAACTCATGAAAGTGCAGAAAATGGCATCTTATATGCACAAGAAGAAATGCGCAAATCATGTGTTTTGATATGATGCAATGAGGAGCAGTATTCAAAGGTTTGCATTTCACCTTACACATGTCCACAGACATGCATACAGAGATTATTCCAACCACTTTCAGATGCACACACAAACTTAGCATATATTAATATAGAAAAATATATTATTTAAAATCACTTTTTTCTATTTTAATATATTTTAAAATGGAATTTTTTCCTGTCATGGCAAAAGCTGTCAGAAGCTGGATTTTCAGGGTTCAGTGCTAAACAGTTTATGCAGCTTATTCGTTTTGTAAAAATCTATACATTTATTGTGTTTTCCACTATTTTTGATGAATAGAAAATTCTAAACAACAGTATTTAATAGAAATGTATCCTTGCTGGATAAAAGTATTTTTATTATTATTTTATTTTATTTTTTTCAATCTGATTCACTTCTAACTTTTAAATGGTAGTGTACTGCAGTTTTCAAAAAAATTATGACAACATTATTTCAGCATTCATAAAAATAAGAAATGTTTCTTGAGCAGCAAATCAGCATATGAGAAAGATTTCTGATTGATCATGTGACATTGAAGACCGAAGTGATGATGCTGAAAATTCTTGCCACTGCAGGAATAAAATGTATTTTTAAATATATTCAATATATATATATAAAATCAATGAAAAAACAACAACAAATTTTATGGTAGTGTTATAGACACACACACACACACACACACACATTTTAACACCAATAGAGAGTTGAATGTCAACATGACCACCACCCACTGAAAAAATAATTAAACTGACCCCAAATACATTAAAACTTCAATAGGCCTTCAGAATATAGAACAGGTCTCTTACTGTGAGTGAAGTGAAGGTTAGACAGATTCCTCCGAACCCATTCATGGACACAGCAATAAATATGATAGCTGATAACACTGTGAATGCAAAGAAGAAACAATGCCTTCATTGCTTATAAAACTTTAAATATACAGATTAACTAATTTGGATTAATTTAGCTATGAGTCTGTGTGTATATATAGTGTCATTATACTTCTACTGTACATCCTGTATATAGTATTTTGGTTCTGGCTGTGAAACACCTGAAACCATTAAATGTGGCTTAACACTGACCTTTTGGATCATAAGATGCCACTGCAATCAAAGCCATGGATAAGGCAAAGCACGAACTACAAGAGTCACAAAAACAGAGAGTTGGTGGAAGTGACCAAGATGTGGGTTGCAGGACATGAGTAGTATTGAAAGTAGGCTGTAATGCTGACCTTCTAGAGTTGAAAACTTTACCGAAAACTGGCTTCATGCTAATATCTGTTTGTCTCTCACCTGCCAAACAATCTGATTGGACGTGGTCCAAACTTGTCCATCAGGATACCCAGCGGCAGAGTGGCTGCGCTGATGATGAACGAGCCAATCGTAAAGCCCAGATTCAGAATCTCCTCCTGCTCAATACAGCTCAGCCAAACCGTCCGTTCCGTCAAACTCACATTAGTGTGAGTCTCTGTGACATTCTCTAATAGTATCACAGGAAGAATAAGATACATTAAACCTCTGCATGATGCCGTTTTATAAAACTGTTCTGAACAAGACTTAGTCTGTCAGTGTGGATATCTTCTAATCATGTACCTGTACACAGGTGCGAGTAGAAGCCCTCATTTCTTCAGCATGATAAGAAGGGAGCCCCAACCCAACAATACAGCAGAGAAGAGCAGGTTTTCTATGATTGATGTGACAGCCATCCACCAGCGCCTCCTGTAGGCCTGCGAGAGCGGCGGAGCCATTGCACTGGAGAATGAAGAAACCAAAAGAAATGGATACATTCTAACATGATGTTAATACAACAATTCAGGCTTGGACAATTTAGGACACAAACAAAACATTTGAACACTTAATTAAATTTAAATGCAAACATAAAATATAAAACTTGAAGGGAAAATTTGACCCTTTCTCCATGTCTTTTGAGATCCTCTTTATACCAAATTTATACACAACACTTTCGAAGAAAAAAAACATTCCTGCCTGCATCTGAGACTTATTCATGCCTGAATGTGTACTGAAGACCACAAAAGTTAATGTAAGAATTTATGAACAGACGCCCTTTCACACCATGAACTTGCACTCATTCAGCGACACTGAGGTTTATTCATCTATTGCTTGAGTGTGAACAGCCGAAATGAGAAGAATTCAGGGGAGGGAAGGAATGTTACAAATGTATGTCAAGACTTGTCCTCTTTGTTCATTACATTCTTGAAAAGCATGTCTACCGTATGTTGCAAAATGAGATTGGGAGATCATGAATTAGGACAGAATGCAAATGATTGCTCAAGTATCTTGGTTGCAAAAAAAATTCTGTGAATTTACACGTGATTTATATCGGGTTTATGTTTTGAACGCAGCTTTTTCTACTTGGCCTCATCACATGGATAAAACAGGTCGAGGTATTTTTATTACGCACAGAGCACATGTCCACACACCCCTGTCCTGCTGACACCAGAAATAGTCACAGACCTTCATGGTACACCAGATTTCACCAACACATAGAATAAACATTGCTTTGATATGGAGTTGGATCCTGCTGTAAAGTGTATCTGTATCATTACCACTAGAATGAAGAGAAATGTCAGACAAATGCTGTAATTCATTGTATAAAACAATGTAATAACTTCCCAATCTAACTACAAACTCCTAACCGAATATTATCGACAGACATATAGGAGAATAGTAGAAAGGCAGTCGATGTATGAACTGTTTCCATAATAACATTTATTGGAACAGAAAAACACAGTTCCCTGTTAAAGAGTGCACTTTTTACTGATAGACATCACATCTGCAATAATAAGAAGCACATAAAATTTGTTAGTGACGTGACGTGAAACACCACAAATATGTTGCAGATCCAAGCAGAGATTGCCAGCGCTTTGTACAATGTGACCAGCAGCTATTAAGAGTATGTAGTTGTAATGAACTGCACAAAAGACTCATATTTAGGAGTTAATGATTTGGATCAGTCTGATGAATCTTTCATTGAAAGAACTCGCTGAATCTGTCAGAGAATCTTTCGTTATACGATGACTACCCATCACTTACTGAACTGCAACCATCAAGCTCATGACACATGTGAAAGCTACTACTAAAGCTGTTATTTTAATTATTCTTCATAACTTACACACATAGGCTAAGTGTCGATGAGAAGCACAACTTCTGTAGCCTGTTTTTTGTTGTTATTTGGGTCTCCACGTGGAATATATTTTATTTCTCTGATGCAGCTTAATGCCAAGACTTCATTTTTCCACACAGTATTAAGTGTTTAGGAGGTACTAAAAGCCCGTTTACACTACTAAACAAAAAAAAATTAAAAGGAAATTGCGATTTTCCCCTCACAGTTCTGACTATTATCTCGCAATTCTCACAGAATTGAGTGATACAACCTAGCAATTCTGAAAACATATCAGTCTTTTCCCAAAAAAATCTCACAATTGGGAGTTTTTATTTCATAATTCTGTAAAAAGAAAGTCAGAATTGCAAAGTCAGAAAAAAAATCTGAATTGTGAGATAAAAAGTCGCAATTTCCTTTTTAATTTTTTATTCAGTGATGGAAATGTGCTTCCATAGATTTCCATGCTCCTCCGGGATGCTAAAATAAGGCTATGAAACGTTTTTTTTTAACAGGTTTTACAGGACGACAAGAAACGTAGTGAAATTTGGCACACAAAAAAATTAAATAATAAAATAATAATAATAAGCAGTGCCGTAGCTGGGGTTTGCGGGGGCCCGTTGCAGGGTGCACAGTGGGCCCTGTTTGAAATTGTTGAATTTTTATGCACATTCTATTTATTTATTTGTGCTATTAACACAATGTTTTAGTTTTTTCAAGTTTGTAAGTGTCTAGGTTCAGAAACCGAATAATTAAATGTAAAATAGCACTGCATAGTCTTCACTGTAACAATTAAATATATAATCAAAATTATTTATTCAGACACCTTCACTTTTTCTCACATTATCACAGTTTATTTGCTATGGTTTAGAAAATGGTAATAAAATATGACAAGAAATCAGTGTTAAACTGTCAGAACAAATTCATCTTGATAATGTCAGATAACTTTGATAGAAAGATTTGTAATGGATTACAATAAACCAAAACTTCATACTGTTAATATGACAATATTTACACAATACTTTGTTGAACAATTACCAAGCAATGCTTAATTCTGTTAAGTCTGTGTGGTGTGAAAAGGTCACATTAGTAATAATTTTTTTGTGTCTTGCACCTACTAGTAAATATATATATATATATATATATATATATATATATATATATATATATATATATATATATATATATATATATATATATATATATATGGTGTCTGAATAATTGTTGTTTTGAATGTGCATTAATTCTTGTTAAAACTACAAAGTAATTCAGTCAAGAGCAGTGAGTGATTTTCTTTCTTTCATTTTCTTGGCTTAACATTAACTAAATTAGGCGCGGTCACTTTAAAAGAGATGACTGCATCCAGTATAATACACATACTATTTTTTTCTCAACTGTTTACTTTCGCTTAAGACATACTACTCGACAGTTTTTTTCGAACATACTTTCCAAGACAGGTATTTTGACATATTTTGTATGTATTTGTCAAAAAGATGCAAATTCGGTGTTCAAGCGTTTGAGACGCGTCTCTCTGCGCGAGCCCTGAACCAGAACACCGCGAAGCTGAATTAGGCTCTTTCACGCTCTTTCCAGGTGCACTAGGAACTTCGAGGAGAACGAAACTTTTCTGAGGAAAACGAATGATCTTTCTCAAGGGACTGAAAAAGGTTGAGATATTTATTTACCTCCATCACAGTGATCCACATGGCCTCCGTATTAATCATTAAAAAAAGTGTATTAATTGTGCAACGATTTAGGCTACAAAGTAAATGGAGCTTCCACTCAAGACAGATTAACAGTTTCGAAAGGTCAAAAACCTCCGCACACACACACACATACACAAAACACACACACACA
>NW_020524935.1:0-58419 GCF_003368295.1 Carassius auratus | reverse complement strand
ATGTATATGTATACATGTTTTAATTTAACCTTCTAAGGCGAATCATCAACAAACACACAGATGAGAGCCTTGGCGACTGCTCCTTTCTGAATACTTGTTTCCACATGGACACTTGTAAATATGTGCACTATGAGATTGACAGCCCTCCTGAAGCTGAGGGTGACATGTTGGGGCCCCAGGCAGGGGCCACTGAGCTTGGACTGCACTCCGCTGTGGGAGACGGCAACGATGGCAAGTTGTTTCCTTCACAGGTAAAGTATCATAAATATTGACCTGTTCCATAGCTTCTATTATGCTATAGTATACAGTAAGTGACTTCAAGCTGAAATTAGCTGAAACCACTATAATATAGGAATAGACATGTTCTCTTGGGTTCATAAGTTCCTACTCCTACTGGAATGTGAAGTCTACACTAGAGAGTTCGCTACTAACTAGCATGAAACTAACTCAGTATTTTATTTGGTGATACCATTTGTTCTTTATTTATTTTTGCTTCTTGTAACTAATGCTTAAATACATTTAATTATTGTAATAAAATAAAACTCACTCATGAATTTTTTATTTAACAAGAAATCAAAAGAAATTAGATATATATTCTGATTTATTTATTTGATCTGCACAACATGGACTGAAGCCATACATACAATCTGAGTTTGTTGAGAAACGCTAACAAAGTAACTCGTTCACATGTGATTCACATGTTTTCTCTCTCAAATTATAAGCAAGTGTAAATGTCAACATTATTCTCTGTGTCTAAAAGATTGAAGTCTGAGGGGTTTAACAAGAGCTTACTCATGTAGTTACACCTGTTTGAAAGTGTCTGTTAATATTCAGTGGGAATGCAGAGTAAGTTTAATGGTGCAACACAGAAGTAGAAGTGATGTGTAAGTTGTAACTTTAAATCAAAAATAGTTGTAACTTCTGTACAGCCGATATAACTGGACCTAGATGTGTTTCTGTCCTGTAATTGCTTAGAGCATTCTTCTTTCCTTTTCACATTTGCTGTCACTGTTCTTGTATTTGTCTACATATTAAAAAATTGTGATTGGCATTTTTATTTTGAGACATAACAGAATTATGTCCTCTAACCTTATCCCCTTCTCAGTGGATTTGCTGTGACATCCGATATCTGGATGTGTCCATCTTGGGGAAGTTTGCAGTGGTGATGGCCGACCCGCCATGGGACATTCACATGGAGCTTCCATATGGAACACTCACAGACGACGAGATGAGGAAACTCAACATTCCTATTCTGCAGGATGACGGGTTCCTCTTCCTCTGGGTGACAGGAAGGTAGGGGCTCTGGGAAGCGACTGAGCACAAAGCTTCTTAAGACCCTTTTATCTAAGTGTATTAAGATTTTGCACTTTTGCCACACTGATAAATGTAAACCTAAATACAAAATAAAATGATCTTGTAATAAAAATCTGTGATTATATCCAGATGTTTTGGATATTCCAGAAATAAATTTTGAACAACTTTGAACACAATTGATTAAATCTGTGTCTAAATGCATTTTCCATTATCATATGTGACCCTGGAGCACAAAACCAGTCTTAAGTAGCTTGGGTATAATTTTAGCGAAAGCAAAAAAAAAAACATTGTATGGGTCAAAATATAGATTTTTCTTTTATGCAAAAAATCATTAGGATATTTAGTAAAGATTGTGTTCCATGAGGATATTTTGTAAATTTCCTACTGTTTTGATCAGTAATATACATTTCTAAGAACTTACTTTGGAAAACTTTATAGGCGATTTTCTCAATATTTAGAATTTTTTTGCACCCTCGGATTCCAGATTTTCAAATAGTTGTATCTCGTCCAATATTGTCCTATCCTAAAAAAAAACATACATCAGCTGAAAGTTTTTTTTATTTTTTTGTTCACCTTTTGGATGATGTATAAATCTCAATTTTGAAAAATTTACATTTAAGACTGGTCTTGTGGTTCAGGGTCACATATGCATGCCATAAGAAGAGGTATCTATAAATAAATGATCTGAAGAAATTAAAAAAAGGGTAATTTAATGCAGTCTTACCAACAGTCCAAATGCAGTTCATCAATAGTTCATTTTCTGTCTTCACAGAGCTATGGAGCTGGGCAGAGAGTGTCTAAGCTTATGGGGGTAGGTGATTTTACATGTGGAAAATGTGATGATCTCTTTAAATATAGCTAATATTTTTTTTTTCTGTCATTCAATTAGCTATGAGCGTGTCGATGAGATTATCTGGGTAAAGACTAACCAGCTTCAGAGGATCATTCGTACTGGAAGGACTGGACACTGGCTAAATCATGGCAAAGAGCATTGCTTGGTATGTGTGAGAATATGAGAATCAGAATGAGCTTTATTGCCAGGTATGTTAACACATACAAGGAATTTGTTTAGTGACAGAAGCTCCACAGTGCAACAGAATGACTGACTTTAAGACAGGACACAGATAATAAGAATGAGGGGAGAGCAGGGGGTTTCCCCTGAAGTCCACGATCATCTCCACTGTTTTAAGCAGACTCGTCACCGCCCTGAATGAGGCCGATGAGTGTGGTGTCATCTGCAAACTTCAGGAGCTTGACAGAGGGGTCTTTAGAGGTGCAGTCGTTGGTGTACAGGGAGAAGAACAGTGGGGAGAGGATCGAGCCCTGGGGGATACCAGTGCTGATCGTACAGGTGGTGGATGAGAGTTTTCCAAGCCTCACTAGCTGCTGCCTGTCTCTCAGGAAGCTGTTGATCCTCTGACAGATGGAGGTGGGCACGGAGAGCTGAGTTAGTTTGGGCAGGAGGAGGTTTGGGATGATAATGTTAAAAGAGGAAAGTAAGTAATGTCCAGTGATGTCCTGCAGATAAGCCAAAACTAGTCTTTCAAATGACGTCATGACCACAGACGTTAGAGCCACATGTCTGTAGTCATTTATTTTTGTAATTTTGGATTTCTTTGGGACGGGGATGATGGTGGAGCTTATGAAGCATGGGGGTGTTTTTTTTAAACAATAAAACTGATCAATGCCAGTGATTCTCCACAGTGCTGATAGTGATCTCCTTCAGGTCTTTCCATACTGAAACAGGATCACTGGAAAATAATTGGTTCTTTAGCTTTCCGGTATAATTTCTCTTTGCCACTCTGATCTCCTTTTCCAGTGTGTATTTGCCCTGTTTATACAAGAATCTATCCCCATTTCTGCAGGCATCTTCTCAAGGCTGCTTATATTGACTTTCAGCAGCCATTAATTATTATTATTACATTTGAAAACAGCTTAATATTTTTGTGAATATACATTATCCTTACGTGTATTCTCTCCTTTATCTTGTCTCTCTATCTCTCTCTGTTTGTTTGTTCAGGTGGGAGTAAAAGGAAACCCACAAGGTTTTAACAGAGGCCTTGATTGTGATGTTATAGTGGCAGAGGTCAGTCTCTAACCAGTATTGCTGATAAAGCAGTGATGAATTTAAAGTCAGTGATGATCAGTGCACTAAAATACCATCTGTCATCTTTCTACAACTTAAGGTCCGCTCCACTAGTCATAAACCAGATGAAATCTATGGAATGATTGAGCGTTTGTCACCTGGTACACGAAAGATTGAATTGTTTGGGAGACCACACAATGTGCAGCCTAACTGGTGAGTCAGACGTTCAGGGACTTTTTGATTTCCAAATCACTTACGTGACTAAGTGCACGTTTAAGTAATCAGATGTGATGCCTCGCTTTATTGCTAACTTGCTAGTTTTTTCTGATCTTTCGCAACCTGATTTGGTTTTCCAGGATAACTCTTGGTAATCAGCTGGACGGTATTCACCTTTTAGACCCTGAAGTAGTTGCACGTTTTAAGAAGCGCTACCCTGACGGGGTCATCTCCAAACCTAAAAACATGTGAGGACTGGGCTAGTGAGAGAATTTACAGCTATTGGTTGAACTCTGCCACAGGATTCACGAGTAAAAGAACACATTTTTATACCCACTTTGCTTTTTTAAAATAAAAACACTGAACCACGTTTTTGTCGTCGTTCTGTACAGACTCATTAATGATTTCACAGGTAATTCTTTATAGGACAATTTTTTGTTAGAGTAGTATGAAAATAAAAGATACATGTTTCTTTTTGAAAATGTTTTTATTTTTTACAATCATCAGTGAAAGCAACAGACATGTGCTGTTTTAAATCTATTATAATCTATTTTTACATTGTCCCTTTTTTTTTTTACTATAAAATTGATTTAGACATTGCATACAAAACATACCAAAAATATCTTCTCTTTCACATTGTGACTTCAAAGGTGTAACAGTGTCTAGTGAATTCTGTTTCTTTTACTGGGTTTGAGTGTAAAAATCCACATTTAACATTTAAAAAACAAATGTTAATACATGTGCACACAACAAAGTGAAGAAGTCTAGATACACATCACTAGTAGGTAAACCTGCTATTTCAAACATGTCGTAACAGAAGCAATGAGTGGATCATGACAAACATCTCCATTCATTTCAATAGTTTTATGCATGCAATAAGAAGAAAGCCTTTCAAAGATTTAGAAACTGGGCCATCTTCATAATAATATATTAGTTGGTGAAATTGCATAATTACATAAAGTCTATTAAACAACCATCTTTTTTTTTAATTTTTACAAAAACACCCCTCAAGCTAACTTGGTTTATGGTCATTGCATATGTCAAAAAGACCCGAAAACTGTACATAATAAAATGAAATTAAAGTCTGGGCTGTGTTATAAACATTATGTTAAAGGACCTTGATGCAGCTGCAAGGCAAAGAAAATGGCACTTACAAATAAAGCCAAATGAGCTTAAAAATGGTCCTTTCTGTTAATGTGAAGAAAAAAAACATTTTGTTGCTTCACAGTACACACTAAATTTATGACAAGCAAGGCAAAGTGTGGTTCATATTATTAGGTATCCTATTCATCGAAAATCCTGAACAAATTTATATCTGGCTCAAAAAATTAAATTGCATTATAGTGTCAGTGTCTCCACAGATAAAACCAGCATCTAGTTGAGATGATTTAGATTTAGGCTGTGGAGGGCAAATGCTACAGGCTAGAAAAAAAGCACTTAATGGTTATCATGTAAACATCACTCTTAAGATTGTTTCTAAATATCCCTTTAACCCAATTACACTCAGTTGTACCTTTTTACATTCATTGCTGTACCGAAATTCAGACAAGTATCTTGACATTGATATTACAATGCATACAGCTGATGCTCATGAGTGTCCGTGGGCATGCAAGGAGAGGAAAACTTCCATGTTTCTTGTTCCTATTGGCTCATTCTCCAGTTCCCCAAAAAAATCTCTCTAGTAAGGGACTTTAACTGGACAGGGACTGTAAATCTGGATTCTCAAGAGACCGCCTGCAGGACAAAGTTAGTATGTTGCATCCACTGCATTGATGTTGCTATCCATCTGGTGTCTCAGCGAGAGCCGAGCCTTGTGGGAAAAATAGGCCTGTGGGCACCTCGGACTGCTGCTGCTGTCCCCTTCACTGCCCCAGGAGGTAGTGGAACACAGCCGAGGTTTCACCTCTTCACTTGCTACTGCTGAATAAGCAGAAAAGAAAATTATATAATTATCTCATTTCATAAAAAATATAATATAAAATTTAGAATCATCACACCTCACAAAAACAAGATCAAATGTTAATGCACTTAAAAAAAAACATATATAGTCTATGCTGTCACAGAGAGAGGACACGGATTTCATGTCAACTACCAATTTATCATTTGACCAGGTTATCAATTGCCTTTTAGCTTTATCTGAAAAAGTGATAAAGTCTGAGATATTGACTTACCCGTCTCAGGAGGGCACTGTTTTTTGCACTTCTCCTTGCAGCGTCTGTAGAAAGGAAAGCACTGCAGCATTTTTACACCCATGTCACCAGAGGGAGCTACAGACAAGAGAAATACATGTTAGACACACTGACTATGGCCTGACATCACTATGTATCACCAATAAATAGTAGTGGACAGCTTTACTTCGTTACTGTACTTCACTAAATTTTTCAAGTATCTGTACTTTAAAGGAGTAGTTTTATTTTGACTATTACTTTTACTTCAGTACATTCCAAAGATCGTACTTTTTACTTCCCTACATTTCTTTATATTTACTCCTTATAATATATCACGTGCTCTAACCTATGGCTCCAACCGTGTCTGATTCAAGAACGAACTGAATCTTTTTTTAGTGAACATTTTAAATCGGTTTGCAAATCGCACCAAATGATTCATTTTACAAATTAGAATGATCCGCTTTCTTTTACTGTCTATGGTTTGCAGCTGTTCTCGAATCGACAACTCACTGATTCAAATGAACCGTTTAGCGCGAGTCTCCAGTGAACTGAATTCACAAGTAAGAACCGTAGATCTTGTGAGCGCGTGCGCGCGACTGATGCTGCTAAAAGTAAGTTATTAATGTCGAATTTTAGGACTATTTATTGTAACTGAAAATCACATTTAGATCAAAACTGTCAGATGTTTGTGAACTAAATCTGCTGTAAAGGGTGATCTATTCAAGCCCACTGAAATGCTTGAATGCAGACTCATCAACATCAGTGTTTCTGTGAAAAAAAAAACCCGAAACATAAAAATAACACAGATTAAATAAAATAACTCATGCACGTTCGAATTCCCAGCTGCCGTAATGTTAACAGTTTTATTTAAATGATATTGCATGTCCTATGTGACGTCTGTTTTATATTGTTTATCTACAGTATACATTTTTATATCGTTTGGATTAACTAGCCGAGTAGACAGATATGAATGTTTATGCATAACCATACTGAATATAATAAATATTGTTAGCTGATGCTAACTGTCTAGCTAACAAGCTTGCTGGTGCTAAATTGAGGTATTTTTTTCGATATAAGTCCAAATATTTGTATTAAACCACCTAGATAAATTACATCTGGAGGGAAAATAAATGATGTGATGGTGAGAACATGGTAACTACAGTAATTATCAAAGTGGGAAGTGATGCCATCTGATGTTTTTACACCATAGACAAGGTTTGAGAAGAAAATAAAATATGAAAACGTAATTATATTTTCCTTAAAATGTTCTTCCTTACTTCAGGCTTTATTCTCATGTCATATATATATATATATAACTGTGCACAACAACAAACTTTAAAAAACTTTTTTCTTCATGGTGAAAATCAGTTGGTCTTTAAAACGGAGTACTTTTACTGGAGTAATATTTTATTACACGTATCTGTACTTCTGCTCAAGTACTTGATCTGTGTACTTCATCCACCACTAACATTTCTAAACTAGCAAAAGTGTCTATTGTTTTTTGCCCTCCTGGTGCTACTGTGGTCATTAAGGTAAAACGGCTGTTGTTTGTTTTTGATTATTGGTTGTATGTACTGTAGCCTACTGTATAATCTCATTACAGCCTTGTGTATGCAAACCTCTGTTCTGTGGTCTAATCCCATACAAAGACGTCAGTGTGTAGACTGAACGGAGACAGAGTCATCCGATCTAATAAATCCATGCATGAGGTATTACACGCCAGGTCAAGTCCTCTGATAGAGGCTGGCAGTTTTGCAATCTTGCCACTGTTAGGAGTTTGACTTGCAGTTTATGAATCACTTTTGACAGCTTCTAAAGTGTATTAATCATAATTTGTTTATAAACTCGTGTTTGAAGTGATTCATGCCCTGCAGTTGTTGAGTATGTGGGTTACAGATTGATTTACTTAGTGTATGACTTGGTTCATTTTCATCAGAATCCTATCCAAAGACAAATAGAAACATGTCTTCTTAAGAGCTTTTTGTGACGAAGTGACCAGTGCTCTTCTTATCACCCTTTCCCAGGTTTTTCTGGCCTTTGGTTTGTAGTATACAGGGTTAATGGTTAATTTTTAATGACTTGGCATTTACTCTGTTCTGATATGCTCTGTGAATCCAGTCTGCCCCAGAAACCAATGTAATACCTTAGTGGCCGACCTGCATATTATTCTTGGGTTAATGTTTGCATATTAAAATAATACATGCTGAATGGGATCATAAAAATAAAGCTTGTGTAATAAGTCATGAGATCATAGTAGTCAGCCTTGAAATGCAAGTCATAACATAAAAAAATAATGTTTTCCATCCAACTATATGTCGTTCTCACGCATTAAAGAGTGTTTGTGTGTTAGTAAAACTGTTGTTACAGAACCATGTCACTACATGTCATTGTCGTTCACTGTCATACATAACATTCTGTTCCCATCCCGTCCTCTTATTTCTGTTATGAACTCATAAATCAGAGGCGTTCTCTCATGCTATTGTTCAGCGTCGTTAAATTGCCTGAGGACAAAACGTGCACAATTCTGAATTGTAATTAACTTTAAAAAAAAATGTATTTTGCAAATCAGTTGTGTTGAGAATTTTGTAAGTGTTGGAATAGCTCATTGTTTTGTGGAAAAATGAACATTTTGGAAAAACATCTGTTCAGATCTGCCTGCAAACATAGCATGTTATGAGCATTTGTTTTGCTCTTTGATTTGAGTTTTAGCATTATGATCATTTGTTGATTTATATTTTAAGATCTTGATTAATTAAAGAGGCTAAATGATAAGGGACTGCTGGATTTAACTCAAGTTTTTTTCATTTCAAGTTTTCAGGCTTCTGCAAATGTCTTCTTTTCATTATAGTCATGAAGTGTCACCAGTTCAGATTGCAGATGAAATTATTTGTGTTTGATAAATGGTGTAAAAACAGCCTCAGATGGTTTGCATCAGTCCTTGCATCAAACCACAAACATCTAAGCTTTTGTGGAGAACATTGTGTCCAAGATATTTGCCAATACTGACGCTGAAAACAAAATGTTTTAATTATTCCCTTTGTTCCAGTAAATGCACACACACATTTCTGTCACTTCTTGTGCCAATCCTAAACATTCCTCTCGCTTTTTCATAACTCAAGCAAAACATAATTTATGTGGAAGCGTTCATCAGGGGAATTAAGATTCCATTCTTATTTCTTTGTGTGCTCGGTTTATGGCGAAAAGCGAAAGAAAAAAAATGCCCAAACCAGTTTGGGAAAAAGTGCATAAGGAGGATACAGAACAGAGCAAATGTTACATTTTCTTTCCTAATGGTTTAATCTTGGCGATGTTTTTGCCCAGAGACCAAGAAATGATGTAAGTAGTGTACGATTTACAGCTAAGTTGTTTACTAGTCATCTAGACATGCACTTATAAATGTACTACAAGCAAGATCTTGTATACACAAAAGCAAACACACAGAAAACTCCTTATAGGGTTGTAATCTAGACTTGTGACCTAACATGATGTCCCACTCCAGGTCATTTACCAAACACTGTGAGATGTGTTTGTGTATCAGTATGCCTGTGTTTTGTCTCTTATAGGCTGAGTACATATGTACTAAAGTTACGACACTTCATTCTACTTTGCCTCCTCCTTCATATAGCCTCTTTTCTTAGAATAGGACACTAGCTATGCACACATTCAATTACACACCCTCAGAAACAAACCAGGGCTGTCATCTGAGACATAATTTCTCACTGATTTACAGCACCACAGCATTTTTCCTGGACTGTGGATTGCAGCAATGCATAGGATGCATGGTTTTCTAATCATTTCAAGCACACCGCCTTTTTTCTCAACAAGCTTGTGCATTCAATAAAATCTTCAGCATGGTTGAAGGAGATAAGGATAACCTGTGAATTCAAACCTGTTTAAATTCCTTCTTCTGATCAAAGCTGTTGGTCTAATTTCACATCTGAAACTGTGAGCTGTAGGTGAATATCCAAATGATTAATAAGACCTACTTTCAGTATCAGTGGTTTTCAGTTTCGTTGTTTACGTGGTGTAGGCTAGGCTATATTTATGAGCGGCTGATTGCCCTTTTTGGCGTCCAATAAATAAAAATAGACTTTTGACGCATGCATGTGATTTAGTTCTTGCAGGAAGTTCATAAATTTGAGTGTTGATGCTTTCAAAGGTTTTAGAATCTCAAAGTGACTTTTATGATTTTAATGTCATTTTAAATCGCTTGCTACTCCCCCTCTCCCGCCTGGCTGCATGCTCGCGCGCGCTCACGCGCTTTCCCATTGAGACTTGCTGTGTGTGTATGTGCAGTACGTGACACTCGAGCACGCTGTGGTGTGACAGGGAAAAAGGGGGGAGGCAAATGCATATAAATGTTTAAATATGAAAGGATGTTTACAAGATCACATGTGATTTCCATGTGCATGCAGCAAGGTTATTCGTGGTCCAGACGCACCATTCGCAGACAAGTACGTTACATAAAATATCGTGCAAGAGATCAGCCAGAGTTAAGAGGAAAAGTAAATCTCTTTACGCGAAAATAGAGAGAGGCTACCTGAGCAGTTGAGCTTAACAACACCTTCACTGCTGTCAAGCAGTTTACCAAGCGACGAATGAAAATCTAACGCAAATTTCCCTCTGAAGGTTACAGGCTATTTGCTGATTGAGAATAAGTGGAATGATTTATTGGTTTAATAATGCATTTTTAACCTCTGGGAGTTCACAACATATGTAGCCTGAAAATCCTTAATACCCGTGTTAAAAGGTTTCATGGATTGTGTGTGGAATGATATTTTTCTGTCTGGCTATATTTTATAGGCATTCTGTTATTCATAAAATAGATGATAAAACATAAAGCCAGAATAATTTTAATCTAAATCTGACTTTATGCAAGAACAAATAAACAAACACTGCTGCAGTGTTCACTAAACAAACAAACAATGCTTCACAGATTAGGCTAGCCTACCTAAAAACTTTAAATATAGCGTAAAACACAAGCAGCATTCATTGTAGATAAATTACAGTTGATTTGTAAAAAAAAAAATACTGTAAAAGGTGTATTGTCCTGTTGGAAGCAATTAAGCTACAGCCTAGGCTGCGGTAATTTATACACAAAAGCAGTTTTACAGTAAAATTATGTATTTCCACTAACAGCTTAACAGGTTTTCTTGTTAAAATAACTAATTATTTCAAAAACATATAGCCTATTTCTTACCTGAAGCAACTTTGACATTAATATTGTTAGACACTCCCTCTTTGACACACCTCCATATTGTTTAACAACCTTTATAGGACTGAATTTACCATATTTGTATAATTCAGTGTGTACAGTTTTATACATAGCCTAATATTAAATAGTCTAATCAATTGACTCACCGTTTGTTCTTTTGAAACGCACTTATTCTGTCACAAAGAATTCTTCAGATTCCAAGTGATAGTTGAAATGTTCTCCAACTCACTGACAGATCACTGGCGATGATTGAACCCGTTCAGCTACGACAACATGGAAAGCTTCAGGTCTGAGCACAGCTTTAAATAGCTTATCTGAGCAGCACGCCCTCCTCCTCCTCCTCCTCCTCCTTCTCTTTCACTCAGTAGCTTGCTTGTGTGCTGTCACGTCTCCAGCTCAGCATGAGAAAAACATTCTCACTATTCAGGACCAATTTATTAAACTATTTATAATTTTCCCACGTGCAAGTTCTTGAGGTTCTCATTTCCATACTGCATGTCATATAAATTAGTCATGCATAATGACATGCATGAATAGTTAAGTTAAAGTGGACATTTTTATTTTGTGCTGCAGTATAAGGATGATGAACATTTTAGCGTTCATGCATTAGTATTGGAAGCCACTGAGAAAATATTAAACTCAGTCTCATGCTGTACTTAAAATTTCATCCCCAAGACCATTAAAATGTTTTAATGTTTTAGATTTATCATCATTGTTAAAGTGTTTAGAAGTTTTATTATTATTGTGATTATTATTTCGCATAATCAGAGTTTTATAGTGTGTTTAAGATATTCTTAGATCACAACTCTTGGCCATTTACAGTTTTGCTTAATATAACTGCAGTTTTAGGCAGTAGGCCAGTCTCCACAAGCCCCCATGGCTCCAGTTTACTTTCAGGGCAACATCGAACACTACTTCATAGGCTGAATCTGAAGAGCATTCAACTTCTCAAGAGTAAAAGATCAAGCAAAAAAAAAAAAAAAAAAAAAAGCTAATCTTTACACTTTCAAGAAACATGTATACCAGTGACATCAGCCTTTATTCATTTTTATTTTCTAGCTGACATTCTGTTTGCTGTTTTTTTTTTTCAGTGGAAATTTACAAACCAATTAGAATTCTGAACATCAAGCCCGCTGCACAATCTGGGTCGAAGGGCAAAGCCCCCCATTGCTGGTAACTATTGTGTGATTTAGGACCAATAGCATTAACCCATTTGCTACTGATCAGAGAGCAGTCTGAAGTTTGTCCTATCTTTTAGTTATTTCCATTTAAAGACTTAGTTATTTTAGTTATTTCCATTTAAAGACTGATTTAAGAACAGTGTTAAAAGGATAAATAAACTCTGAGGTTTTCTTTGAATTCTCATCATCCATGTGGGAAAGCAGGAAATTGTTTTATGAGTTGTGGGATTTTTATGTATTTAATGAATTTATGTTTCAGTTAGTTGAGAACCATTTCATTCTCTGAACCCAACTCCCTTTTATGTAAAATTTTTGACCTAAAAAAATAAAGAAAAGAATTAAGCCAAATTAATGCTCCAAGTTTAATTTTAATTTCTTTCTCTTCTTGTTTCTCCTGTTTAGCTCCTCCCTTCTCTTTTTTATTTTTTTAATTTTGACATCTACAGAAAGAAAGTAGATTTATAACTCTACTTCCATGCTTAAGAGCAAAATATGTTTGTAACTTTGTTGTTAGACAGTAATAGGGAGCATCCCAAACCCTGTGTTAAAAACCTGTATACCCATGTAAGGAAAAGAATGAATGTTTGTCATGAGCATGGAATGGGATCTGATACCTAATAGACATTAGATTGATTGTTTGACTGCATGCTGTTTAATGAAATAGTGTTGTTGAGGTCATATATCACAGGATAAGTTAGGATGTATACTATTGATACATTTTGTTTGTTTTGTTTCACTTTCCATGAGCATTGTCTCTAAATCAGATTATTTTTAAAAAAGATGGTTTGTCACTTGCCTAATACTGCACATAATAAGAGAGCACCATGTTTAATCAGCGTTAGTGTGATGGACAGAGATCTTTTGTTGTTGTTTTTTTTAAATCCAATCACATGTATTTTCCATAATGTTTCTCCCACTATCGCTGGTGATGTCTCCTGCTTTGTGTGGCACTGTGAGAAGAATGATTACCTATGACCAACAACATCTCTATTAAGTGTTTATTATAGAAAAGACTTGATTTATGATATACACTTTCAAAATGAGAGATAAATAAGCTAAAGAAAAGAAAATGTGTGGGAGGAACAAACTGTTCTTTAAATCACAAGAAAGAATAAGTGCAATAGTTTAAACAGAATGACAAAAATCCTCTGCAGAAACCCAAAAAGAAATAACACACTGGCAAATGTGCAAACTCTTGTAGGAAGATGAGTGATTTAATGAGTATTTACTCTCCCATGCACACTAAAGCAGCAGAGCTTACTTGCATGCTGTTGTTTGGTGTCAGTGCATAGAATATCTGCCCTAGTCCGGCTTGAATGGCTTTTTACCAGTTTTCCCACCCTGTTCTCCCTCCCCAAAACTGCTACTCCCACCTCCCTAATTTTGTCCCTGTCAACAATCCACCTCCCCTCCACACCCTCTTTTCTCTGGGGTGTGTGTGAGTTCACAACAAGGCAGTGTCAAATTCCTACATTCATAAACCATAATGACTATGATGTTATTTGTCGATTTCAGAGGTAATGAATCACGCAGAGAAAGATGTGCAGTGACATGAAGCTGAGGATTCTTCAGAAATTCAGGGTAATTTTACAAAAACTCAAGTGTGTGCATGTATGTTACATTCTTAAAGGCATACAAAGAAATAAAAAAGTACGTTTTAATATGAATTGAATGAACCTTTAAACCGAATGGTTTGAATTTAATAAATTCCATAACATCCGTTCACATGCTCCATTCAGTCTGATCCAGCGCTGTTCTGGTCTGTTTCCTTCTGCTGTTGTCTGGAGCCATTGTGGGAGTTGATGAGTGTTTTGTGCCTATTCTCTGTGTCTAAATGGTGGATGGCCATCGAATTAGTCTGGCCAGGTCCATGCCAAAGCCTTTAGTACAACCGCCTCTCAACATTAACTAGACAAAAAATAAAATCCTCTCCAGGTCAAAATGACCAAAACATTAGGGTCAATTATATAGAATTCAAATAAAATATTCAAACATTTACATCATTATATGTATGTCATGCAATTATGTGTACAGTATGTTTACATATGTAATCCCAGTAAGAACAGAACATCCTTTTCTGGAACACACTGGTCTGGTTTGAACAAGGTCTATACATTAAGCTGACTTAGTGATGTGTACTAGGACATGCTGTTGCCTCTCTCCCCTTGTGGCTGAGACATATATGGCATGTTTACAATGATCAGTTTGCTTGGTCTGGGCAATCTGTAAGCTTGTTTTGAGATTCTGCAGCCTTTATCCTAGCATGAGCTTCAAATAGGTGTTTGTGCGCAGGATTAGCAATTAGAGTGGAGGGCTGCTGTGCTAACAACGATTATGAGCTAAATATGAGCACAGGGTCTATAGACTCGATAAGTATGTCAGAGTTCATTGAGCTAATAGCAATATACATTTTTTGAGTACTTTAAAGATATCTGATGCTCTTTTTGAAAATGCCCCTTCTGAATGTTTTTGCAGCTGCAGGTCTGGTTTTAACCACCAGGGGGTTTGACTTACTGTTTTCCTTTGCGTGCTGCAAGATCCGGTTTGTTCCGGTGTCAGAGTTACAATAGTGAAAGCAGTGAGTTGTGAAAAGAATGAATGACACAGATGCCGAGATGGAGAGAGGAAAGCAGAAAGGAACATGGTGGTTTTTATCAGACTTTTTTTTTTAGAAAGCAAATGGAAAACAGCCAACCCAAGGTTTCAGAGTCTCAATGCACTAAACTAGAAAATAGAAAAGCAAGGACACACACACACACACACGCGATGACTCCTGCCAAGAACACCAGAAAAAGAAAACACTCAGGGTATTTCTATAACCTGGAGAGGAAATATCATTCTCATGCAATCTGATGCCAACTCTAATGATAGACATTACTCAAGTAAATAATGGGTCATGAAAGACAAAATAAATGTCAGCAAATTATGTTTATTGTAAAAAAAAGAGAGCTGTAGTATATCATTAGGACCTGGTGATTAAGTATTCCAAAATGCACAGCGTTTATTAAAAAAAAAGACAAATAATTTTTACATTTCTATACAATTTCTATTATATTTGATTATAATTTACTGCTACAGTAACACTAAACACATAATAAAGTTAAAATATGGTTTACACACAACATCTCTTTTTAGTGACGGCTTGGATTGCAAGTTGTTAGTGTTGTGAGAAAGCTCCAGATTGAATGGTTGTTGATTTGTTTTTGTATTCCTCTCTGCAGATCTCATAGACCTCCCTCATCCTGTTGTACAAAAAAGAACTATCATTCCCAATACATAAAAAGGCATCTCGTTATTATTTAGTGTTGAGAGATCTGAATGTTTACACAGTTTGGATTCGTTTGTCTGTGTTAGCTGGTTATAATACAGAGACTATTGTCCATGCTGCCAGTATTCTGTTTAATAGACAGCACAAAGCGATTCTCTTTTACATGCCAGTCTATCAGATGTAGCTTCTGTTCAAGAAATTAAACTCGCAACTGTTGCAGTGTTATTGTAAAATGAAATGCTGTTACCGATTTCTTTTTCCGGCAGTCTCCACAGAGGCAGCCTACACATCCGTTCACAACCTGAATGACACAGAGTATCATCTGGATCAGAGACAGACCCAAGAGTATGGAGAACAGCACGATGTGCCAGAGAACCACATTCTCCGGAAAGGCACACTCGGACCATGTGGTCTTATCCCCCAGGTAACTGCTGTTCCTATTACAGCGAGATGAAAAGAAGAGAGAAGGAGCTTTAGTTGAAGTGCAGGATAAGAGCTCATCTAGTGGCCATACAAAGAACAGCAATTTCCTTTGCAATTTCATTGCATTAATTTCATTTTTCTTTAAGATTTTAGGTGTTCTTACCTTGCCGTATCCTCAAAGGGATATACCCAATCACCATTCTTGTTCTTGCATAGAGGCCCAACAGCCAGTGCTGCAATGGCAACAGAGGCACAGTAGGCCGACCCAACAATGCCAAATACAGAAGAGAAAACAGAATTCAGCATCTGAACGAAACAAAGAGAACATGAAACATTAAACTATCAAAATCATTTATATATAGACTGCAATATACTGTATATGCAAAAGAGATTTGCAAAAAAGTTGTTTATATGTTTTCAATTTGTACTGCTCCACTAGTGAGCTTCTTGTTGTGAATGATTGTGATTTTACATTTTTTTTGTTAGTTAATATTTACATTTTAGGGTGATTTTTTTTGTCAGATTTACTCACACGACAACGGTTTCCACAACAACCAGCCCCGCAACAGCCTTTGCCCCCGGCTCTGATGGCTGAGCAGCTTGGACACATCATCTGATGAATAAAAGTGAGTGCATATTAACTTATCGTCAACTGTGATCTCAACGAGATAAGGTTTGCCGTAAAGCAGGTTAAACAATGTTTGTCTAAATGACTTAAGCTAGGATAAATAATTTGTACTGAACATTTCAAAATTAAGATTTGTTATTGGCATCCATGATTCCATGAAGAACTTCATGGAACTTAAAGTGGAAAAATGCTCTTCGGATTATTAAAAAGTGCTTCATACTGAGAAAATGTGTTCTTTAAATAACTGTTCACTAAATGCTTCTGTGGGAAACCCTACATTGTTCTTCTGACATCACTTTGCAAAATCAAGTTTTTGGAACGTTTATTTTTAAGAGTGATTGTTTTATCAAAATGCGCTTAATCACACATCACACATCACTTTTTCTGTGATATGTGTACTTGCTCATAGCATGTTCCTCTGTAACTTTACTCAGGATTAATCCATCCTGGTCATATCTGGTCATATATATATATATATATATATATATATATATATATATGTATACAGTACAGACCAAAAGTTTGGACACACCTTCTCATTCAAAGAGTTTTCTTTATTTTCATGACTATGAAAATTGTAGATTCACACTGAATTTTCACACTACATAGTCATGAAAATAAAGAAAACTCTTTGAATGAGAAGGTGTGTCCAAACTTTTGGTCTGTACTGTGTATATATATGTGTGTGTGTGTGCGTACCATTAAGGTACTAAAATTTACCTTATATGCACCCTTCAGGGGTAAAAAAAAAATTTTACAAACATGTATCTTTCGAAAAGGGTACTGCCCTAGTGACAGATTTTGTACCTGTTTAATTCCGTTCTGAGCATTGAATCTCTGCATAGTGGACCACTGTTTCTCATCACTGTATTTGCTCACCGCAGATATATTTTTCTTCCTCCAATCTAAAGTTCCTTTATTCTTATTGACTTATGTTAATGCTAATTCAACCATACTTATTTTTTTTTATTGATTTGTGTGCCATGTATTATCATAGACATGAATAAAATAAATAGCACACAAAGCCTTGTCGCAGTGTTTGAAGTATTTGATGTTGTACCTAAAACATCAGACCAGGTTAGGCCTGTTCATTTAAACATTAAACATTAATACTCCACTAATAATCTCACATTCTCAGACAATTAAAAGGTACAAAACCTGTCACTGGGGTGCTACCTTTTACACATTTGAACCTTATTTAAGGGTGTATTTAATACGTTAAAGATACATATTAATACCTAAAGTGTACATATTAGTGCATATTAGTATTTGTACCTTTCAAAAAAGCAGCACCCCAGTGACAGCTTTGGTGAGTGCATCTCATAATAACAAGACAGACAGATTTGTTTTAGTTTTTTAGGAAACAGCCAAGTTCAGGCAAATGCTGCATTAATGATGAGATCAATTAAATAGACTGAATTACTCACAATTAGTCCACCGCCGAGCACACCTCCCATAAGCCAGACTTGAAGGGAAATCTGGCCAATTTCCAGCTGTTCTCCATTAGGGAAGAATAAAAGTATATTGGCTATTATACACAAAAAAGCTGTGGGCAGAAGAATAAGCCCCACTAACCGTGCACACTTCCCAGTACACATTGCAATGGATCTGTATTTTTTTTTTTAACTTTATAAATCAGGAGAAATTGTCAAAGGCTGTGTTCTTCTCAGTGCAGCACAGGCTCTGAATGATTGCACAGAATGCCATTTGAGACTTGACAATGTTTACAGTGCTTTTATCAGTGCCATTTATGGTGCGTTACCATAACAGTGGGAAGTGGATGAAGTTTCTGGTTTGGATAATTACTGACGTGTGTACGTGTATTGTGGCTGGTTTGATCAGTGTAAGGTGTGTGGGGAGAATAGTTACAGTAAAGCCATAAAATGAATCCTGATAAAACAACAAGGCCCATTTTACAGCCCAGTTTTATAATATTTTGTGTTATAAATGGCAACTTTATTTATAATGGTTTCGTAAAGGTTAATGATACTTCTGCATTGTTATTTCTTTTCAGATATTCTTCATTCAGTACCATTCCCTAAAACACTTCAGTTTAAGTACTTTACTGTTTGTTGAAATAACATTTTTAATAGGCCAGATGTTCTTTTACCCTTATAAAGGGTTGTAAAGTGTGAAAAAAATTGAAAGGACCATGACAATTAAGACAAATAACATTCCTTTCAAAAAAGGTTGCATGGAATATTAAACCCTAACAGAAGCTTACTGTAAAACTTTTTAGCAATGGTTTTTAATACCTAAAAGGGTTAAAACGACTGTTGAGGTGACTGAAGGGACATGTTGACAGAAAATAAATAATATGGACATTAAAATTAGTCATAAAAAGTATATTTTTTCTTTGTTGAATATAATAGGACCTGGGCGCCGCGTTGCATTCTGGGACGTGGCGGTCATTTTGATGGCCTCGCGAATGGAACATACAGCAAGTCGAACGAGAAGAAGCAGAGTTGGGAGAAAGAAAAAAAATGTTAAAATTGCAAAATGCTGTGGGATTTACATGGATACGCTAAATATGGATGACAGGGACTGTAACGTGGACAAAATCGGCACTATTAATGGTTTGGATCTATATGAGATTCCCAACAAAGAGTGGAGCGCCACCAACGACGACGACGACTTGCTGCCGCACTTTTTCATTACAGATATCTTCGGCTACCTTGTTTGTTTTGTGAGCGCACTTCAGAACAGTTCCGAAGCTACAAGTTCATTGGAGTCTCATGTGTGGTTCACAAATGGATGGGTTCAGGAGCTGCAGGTCATAAAGCAGGCAAACAGTTTACAGTAATACGAACAAAGGTAAGCTGCGCTCCACATAGCTGCTAGTTTGGTAACTGTCAGTGCTAACAACCATTCACACGTGTGCTTTTAACTATGTGTTTAAAAAGTTTAGTTAGTAGCTGTCAACCCTCCCGTTTTTTCCGGGGTTCTCAGGTATTTTAGCTCTTTCCCCGCTGTCTTCCCGTTTTAGTTTTTTTCATGTAAAATATCCCGTAAGCCCTTCCATCGGACCTGTCAACGATGAATGTTGAAATATGCCCGTATTTTGGATGAGTAGCCCGGGAAATTTCCCTTATTTTCAATGGTCAATGTTGACTTAAGATATATAATTTAATATTCAGATGTTATGGTCTCTGTGGTCAGTTTATTTCCCAAGGGGGATTATGTGTTGCGCTATTACAACCCACA
The DNA here is from genome assembly GCF_003368295.1 of Carassius auratus. Classification (NCBI taxonomy): domain Eukaryota; kingdom Metazoa; phylum Chordata; class Actinopteri; order Cypriniformes; family Cyprinidae; genus Carassius; species Carassius auratus. The sequence goes on along the minus strand of NW_020524935.1, from coordinate 38,716 downwards.
ATACAGCAATGGTTTACCATGGTTAGAATATATTTTTAATTAATTAAATTAAGACACACGGCTGAGAGGGAGTACGTCTAAACACTGCGCAGTAGTCCGAGTGGCAGTAAAGGAGGCCATTAACATGGCGGCTACGCCAAGGCATGACGTCACGACGCCCAAGGGTAAGGGTAGAACGTTAAAACTTGTTTATACATTTTTTTAAATACTAGAAATAAAATACTACTCTTTGAAACTTTAAAGGAGGATACAATTTTAATGTTTATGATATTTGGCCTTGTTGGTCTGAAATCTGTACGATACGTAAATCTTTGACGTTATTAAGTGGTGCACGTGAGCTTGTTTCGAGTTCGCGCGAGGGAGAAAAAAAAAAAAAGTTCGCGAGAGGATTTGAAGCGTTGAACGTTAACAAATGTCACAACTGCTCGGGTTCAACGGAAGGTAAGTCATTTAAAACAAGTTATAGTGTAACACTAACCGAAAGTCAGATGTTATTTGATGTGTTTTGTCGAAGGCGTCGACGATTTGTTCTCAATTGCTTGTTTTTCGATGTTGCTAGTTCAAATTCAGGTAACGTTAACGCCATCCAATTAATGTTAACATGGAGGACAGGTTGTATGAACTCAAAACGTATGGTTTTATAACATCGAGGTGTTGTTTCAACTATTGCGTTATCTGACATAAAATATGTTTGTTGTTGGATGACATTAACTGCAAATTCAGTTAGCCTATGTAATTAGCATGAAGATGAGTAATGTTAGCCCTGTAATTTGCCCTGGAGCATTTTAGCTAGTAGTGCGTTGTAAACTTGTAACGTTACTGCTAGTTGAGTAAAGTTACAGGGTCTAAATATATTGATCCGAAGATACAAAAGTGGTTCCGTGTGCATTTAGTAAATTTTATGATGATATGTTTATTAATAAAGTGTTAAAAAGTTTAAGGAATGAGACACTGCATGTGCTTGTACTAGGTTTATCAGGAAAAAAAGCACGATGTATGCACTTATTTAGTCATAGCGTTTTTTGTATAACGTTAGTACCCCTAGAAGTATTATTTATGTTTTTTAACATGATTTATTTGTAACTGCGTCATCGCTGAGCTTGTTTGAAGGGTAGTTCTTGTTTTGTCCGCTGGGGGGCAGACCCTTCCCGCGTTTGAAGGCGATGTTTCACGTTAACTCGACAAATCCCGTGTATTTTACCTTTGCTGTCATGTTCCGAGTGACTTTATTTTCATTTCCGTTTGATACGTTTAATGATGTTTACAGCTTTCTTTTATTACAGTCCTGGAATTGCTTCTAAGCTTCTGGTTGGCGAACAAGCACGTTACCTCACTGTAATACACACGCCTCCTCTCAGCCTCTGTTGAATAAAGCTCCGATTTTTTTAACTAAATGATATAACCAAGTGGTAATACGAGTGTGTAGTCAAGATACCATGATGTACAAGAGTATTGTCGGTTAAAAAGAAACAATAATAAAACCAACGCCGTCGTCATATCTGCTGTGTCAAAGAATGTGGTTCCTGCTGTTGACCGTTAGTGGGTATCGCTTCTCGGCCTTTTGGCTAAGATCAAGTGTAGTATCTGTTCTTATCAGTTTAATATCTGATACGTGCCCTACCCGGGCACCATATATTAAATTGATTTTTGGAATTGGGAGATGGAATAGGGGCTTGCTCCGTCCACTCCACGCATCGACCCGGTATTGCAGTACCTCCGGGAACGGTGCACCCCCCTAAAATGGTTAAAAAAAGAATTGCAATGTATGTTGATTACATTAATGTAATGTGCTTAATAGAGAAGTGTATATTTATCACCGTGGTGGTCTGTGTGTTGTGTTGAGGATTTTTCTTTGTTTTGTATGATTATATATTTTGCCTGTTTTCCTTTCCATTATCCCATATTCTCCTGAAAATGCTTTAAAATTATTTAACCGCGTTGCATGTGTGTGCAAAATGAATAAATGTGGTTGTCGAGCGCACGCGCGTTTCTATTGTTTTTTGAAGTAGGTTGCTGTTGCTTGTCTTATGCTTCTACCAGTGAGTGTTTTGACAAAATGATGAAATTAATGTTCTGTTGTTCGTATTCTCGTTGTCTCGAGTTTGTCCTCGCTGCACGATGACGTAGCTGGGCTAGATCAGAGCCATATAGAGAGAGAGTTACGACAACGGAAGTTCGAAATGTTTGGTTGTCACGTGATTCGTGTAGACTTCAAATAGTTCCAGGAAGTGCGTTGGCGGCCATTCAAACTGATAGAGTAGAGTGACAGAACTGCGATTTCTGGTAATAAGGAGTCAATAAATGCATTTATTTTATACATTTATACAACACACTGACATATGTATGTAGCATGAGTATGTAGTTACAGCGATGTTGTTTTTAAAATATCAAATCGGGTAATATTTGAGGATTAGTGTTCAATTACCGTTATTTTAAAAACGTATTTCAGGCTAACGTTAAGTTATATAAACACGGGTTGCTGTTGCCTTTTTACGTTACATATTGTCAATTTTTTTCACTGATCTCATGTTAACTAATGTCATATTGATGACTTTCAGGTAGTACAGAGACAGGCTGGTGACAGGTGATTTTCAGCTCGCACCGCACTATGGGTCAATTAACTGTTAGCAGCAGTAATTAGCATGTTAAATAAATGTAAAATGAAGCTTACTGTTTATAATTCTTACAATTACATATAGTAATATAATTATGTATTATAAATAATATACCTATTATATCTAGTATAATTCTTACAATACTTATTCATGTACACAATATATTCAGGTTTAAAACAACTTAAGCATACTCGTATATAAACATGTACACTGCCATTCAAAAGTAATGATGCTGAAAATTCAGGTTGACATCACAGGAGTATATTCCATTTTAAAATTTAAAACAGTTATTTTAAATTATACAATTAACTATTTACAGCAATTCATGAATACATTTCTAATAAATTTAATAGCATGACAAGCATTTTGTATGTGTCCTTTCTTTAATGTTGTCCTTGCATAGTCTCCACCGTGGTTTACTGTGCTGCATGGGGATGCTCCACTCGGTCAGAGAAAGGTGTGCGAATGTATGGCTTCCCCGCTGACAGAGAGGAGAAAATAATGGTTGGCTCAAGTCAGCAGGAGCAATCTAAATACAAATAAAAATTACAACAACAAAAAATTGTTAGGTAATTATACTTAAATTTATTTGCACTTTTTTTACATTGACAGTGTTTTACTAGAAATAAGGAACAAGCAAAGCCTTGCAAAACCCAGGGAGTTGAGACTCATGGTGAGACATTGCAGGGAGTCATCAGTGTTACCTATAACTGTGCATTTAACCACCATGTGATATGTACTGTATGTGGGTAGACAAAAAAAAAAGGTGTGTGTGGAAACTAAACTGAAGTCAGTATGCAGACAAATTGCGGCAAAGCAATTTGTCATGACCAAAAAATTCAAGAGTAGGCTGAGACCAGATGGTATTCCCACAATCTTTGTACATCGTCCTGTTGTCAAAAAGAGGAGGGCCCTGCTCCACGATGCACCCCTAGACCTGTGAACATACAAGAAATGGCTGCTGATTACAGCTATGTTATTTCAGGTGATTCATATATAAGTACAAACTCGTACTAGTTGAAGTAAAGTGATGTGATATTTTCAATATTTAAAATAAGCAAAACCATGTATTCTACCTCTATCAGTTTCAAAGGTTGAGGAAAAAAGAACGAGGACACTCAGAGAAGGGAAAGTGAGAGTGAAGAAAAAGGACATGGCTAGAGAGGAGAGACAGGGACAGGTGACACTGCCCAGTCAGCCAGCAGCAGTCAGCATTCCAGTGAACCATCAGCCAGTTACCTGGGTCTATTAAAAAAATTTAAGAGACAAGAAAAAAAAACAAAAAACAAATCAAACAATGCAAAGGCAGCACTAAGAAAAATAATGAAAATTCAGCTATCAAAAAAAAAGGTCCCCTCAGCTCTCCTGACCTGCATCCTCACTGATGCTCCATCCCAGAACAGTTCAGTGGCACCACTAATCCTCCACCCACCAGCACCCACAGAATGTTATAGTATGTTACTTTTATACACTAACAAGTTTAAGTATATAATACAGTATTATTATATAATATAGACAGGTAATAGTAAATGAATCACAATGACTAAAAACACTCCACCCATGTTTTTGCAAACTCAATTCACTCTAAATGTACATCAATAGGGTGCATTTTATTATTAAGTAATTTAATACGTGTAATAAGGAACAAACTTTATAACCTCATTTTTACCACTTCCACTCACCGCTGTCACACGTTATATTGAACTAACTAATGTAACGTTAGCTAACTTTCCCCACCCTGCAAAAAAATATGTTTATACTCCTTTTTTTCTAATTGCAAACACGATGGATGAAACTGAATTATGAGAAAAGATTTTACAATTATTAGGGTGTTCGTTACTTTATTCAGCTCCAATCCTAGCCTAATCTGTTAGTTATCTGCTAACAAACCTTAAATCTACTCATTTCAATGAGTGGTAATCTACTAGAAGGTTTTAATTTGCAATTTATTGTTATTAAGATGTACTGATAATATGCAATCTTATTATTTAAACGTCTTACCTGTTAAAAGTGCGTCGCGAACGGTTTGTTCTGCTGCATCTCTACGGCGCGGCATCGGTTTGCTGCTACTTCCGGGAACTATTTAGAGGCTCCACAAGCCGCCATTGCTGTAAAAAAAGCGTTCCATTGGAGTCAATGGAGTTGTCGCAACTCTCACTCTATATGGCTCTGGGCTAGATATACTACGCTTACGCGCACGTTGTTTTCTTTTTATATTTATATGGTATAAACAAATATCTGCATGTTTTAGTAGGCCTATAACTTTTATACTCTGTCACGGAAAGCACAGAGAGTGGAACGATATTCAAATAATATTCAATTGGTGAACTATTAGACTATCAGAGGAAAAAATAAAGACCATAGTTACCCATTTTTTCATAAATAACAAACAAAATTGTAATTAGTTTTATTTCTAAAATTAATCAAACTAATAAAAAAATATACAGCTTACATACCAAACTCTTTTATTCAAAACTGTCATAATTGCTTAAAGTTTGAATACACTACTAGTTTAAAATCACAGTATAAGATAACTTGTGTAAGCCTATGAAATGCATCTATATCTCATAATAACGGTTTAATTTACATTAAATACTGTCTTTAGTGACAGCCCCACTTTGCACATTAAAATCCAATACTGAGCATGCTCGTCAAACATCCAATACATATTGGATCTGATCCTACAGGCTGCAGCGAGGACCTCTTGGTTCTCTCAGGCATTTTACAGACTTTTGTCTGTCATAGGGATGTCAACGATTAATCAATGGATTAATCTAGAGAGAGATTGAATCTATTAAAGTTTATCGATGGCCGGTTACTTTATTTAATGTTGGGATGCATGCGGCTCATGCACAAAACATGTGCAAGCAGCTGTGAGTGACCCTTTATAAATGCATCATCATTCAATCATAATGTACAAATTAGGCTTTTAATGTTATTTAAACAGATTTTCACCAGATTATTTCATATCGTGCACTTTGCAGGGCATTGGGACGCAGGGCAGAAAGGCTATTCATTCCTACGACTTATTAATTTGTGGCAACTTCTCATGTTTCATTTAATTTGTTCCTTAGCCCATGATATAATTAAATTGAGGGAACAAATGAATAAATCAAACAAATTCTTAATGTAAAAATGGGATGCTTTAAAGAAAATGCATAGCCTATGTAAGTTATAGGCCTAAAATAAAAATAAGTTTTCATAAAAAAAAAAAAAGCGAAATAATATATCTCACTTAACCCCTTTACGTGCAAACATCGCCGACGGTCCCAGTTTATTATTGTTTCACTTTCACAGCACGTTAAACAACACTGTCTTACTTGATCTGGACAAACTGTGCATCAATTGGAAGTTTAAAGACTCAAGCTTCGATATTTGACCAATATTTTGATAAAACATTGTTGCAGTGACAGATATTTAGTGATTTATGTCAGGAGTGCAAAATAATAAATCCGTATTATGCCACATTTTGAATAGAAATTCACCACTCATTCATATTCAGTTACGTCAGCAGCGGTTTATTTGTGTTCACATAGACTCACTGAACAGCGTCAATAAGGATTTATAGACCAAAGATGCATATCCGCGGAGATATATGGATATATTTACTGATGTTTACTTCATATTTCTTCAGACAGAATCATCATTTCTATTCATTTTCCACTGATTTATGCGATCTGATGATAAATAGCCTCTCCCAGTGCCGTCTCTGTGTGTTTGCTTCCGTGTACTCGAGCTGTGACCCAGAAAGACTCTGATTGGACCTTCGGCTTGTCAGTCTGACAGTCCCAAAACCGGACAGCGTCAGATCGTGTCACATGGTTCGTGAACAGTTCCTGGTTCATATCTGCTCACAACAACACTGAAACACCTCTGTACACACGAAATATCCGAATAATAAACCCGCGATTACGATAGTAAAGCTTGGTATGAGATTTTCTTGAGATCTGGGGCATTTTATAAAATATAAAAAAAAATGTACATCGGAAATGCTAACTTGTGCAGCGATGGAAAAAGGCTACAAATAACATTTTTACAACAGTAAACGACCAAATGCCACCCCTGATCGCTAAAGGAAGTTATTATAAACACTCGATCGGGGTTTAAAGTGAGTTTTGAGTAAAAGTGTACTAATAGAATAGAATAATGAATTGGACAGTTTTCACAGCTAAACACACATACAAAATACACAGGAGAGTTTACATGTGAGATCTTACAGAGATGACAAGGGCCATAAATCAATCTGATTAGCCTTCTCTAAAAACACACATGACATGGCCTTAGAAAATATTTCATAAAATTCACAGTTTTACAGATTCGATTATGAAATTTTTTATGAAGTTTTGGAAGACTTGTGGCCTTAGCTACACTGTGCTTTCAAACTCATATCCTACATCAACAATTTTTAAAATACATTTAAAAAATATGTTTTTAATATTTTATTTTTGTTTTTATGTTTGAGCTTATATATCTCTATTATCATAACAGTCTGAGTGATTCTGATTCCTGAACAGTAAACTTTAAAGTGTCAGCTTTGTGAACAAAGGTTGATTATGTATCTAGTCAGAAAGAATCATGAGCAGAAACCTTTTTATTTTGGGTATGTCATTTCTGTCTCCATGCCAAAAAAGGGGGGTTACTAGTAGAGCCCGACCGATATGGATTTTTGGGGGCCGATGCCGATATTGACTCGAAAAGAGCCGATTTATAAGCCGATATTTTGATTTTGAAAATAAACTGGATATTACACCCATTTCCTATAAACTGCACTTACACAACATTCAATAGCAAAATATCTGCCTGTTCTATGTATGTGGGCTGTATAAACCATTTTCCAGAAGGGATTTATGTAAAAAGATAACAGTATCAATGACTAAACAATTGCACATCAAAAGTATATATTTTTTAATGATCAAAAAACAGTCTGGTTTTAAACATTTAACACTTTTACTTTCTTCCAGTTGAAGCTGGTTTTAACAGTCTGTGTGTGTACTGTAAATAAATTATAATACTAAAGTTAAAGTATTTGCAGAAGTAGTCCCACACTTTGCTGCTACAGCATTCACCTTTTTCAGCCATCTGTAGGGCAGAAAGAGAGACAGAGAAAGAATAAGCATGTGTATTAATAATATCACCATGTATCATTACTCATGTCATCATTAGAATTATAATAATAATAAACAGGGATCTCCTACATAGGCAAAAATGAGAAAAATATATATATATTTTTTATTTGTCAAACAATAGGTATTACCTACTTATATTTAACTATATTATTTCAACATTTCCCTGTTATGTCTGTAAAGCTGCTTTGAAACAATATGTAAAAAAAAAAAAAAAAAAGCGCGTGGTCAGCTCACATTTAGTTACATGTCCCCTCTGGTTTAATCATTTCTGACGCACCTACTGTAGTTACTGTAACTACACTACATTTGCTCTCACAGACACATTCACAACGGACCCGTATATCTTCTCCTCTTCTCTTTGTGCAGTCTGAATCAAAACATCGTCATGCGCTGGCGAACGTAAAGTTAGCCTAATGTTACTGGAAGATTACGGAATCAATTCGAAGTTGAATGGTTAACGTTAGTGCCATGAACACACCGCTGTCAATTTTGAGAAGAACCACCTTCAAACAAGTTAATAGCAAGCATTTAAGGGGCTGCTAAAAAGGAAGCTATATTAGCGTTAGAGTAACGTAACCAGCCTGAATTCACCAAATTGTGCTCTGGACCTGAGGGTAGCCTCTTCTTCCTAGCTTCTCTCTTAATTTTCATCAGCAGGACTAGCGCTATCGCTCGCTTCTTACAACGGGACAGATACATGTTTGCTGCTGACCAAAAGGAGGAACAACAGACTATGAAAGAGCTCCCGCTAAAAGTTTTTAAAACGCCGCCAACGCCATAGCGCAGCGCAGCGCAAATCGCATTGTATCTGAAGGGCAACGCTAAACCCAGCGGCCAAGCGCCGTACATACCGCGTCCTGTGTGAAAGGACCATTACGCAGTCATTATGTGGGAAACACACCGCAATAGAATAAGACTAAGTTCAATGCTAACGTTATAGTTTGACCTCTTATTAACGTTCGCGCTCTTCCACTGATAAACATGGTATTAGCTTTGTGGCTAATCTAATATAGCAATGCATTAGCGGCTGTAAGTGATGTTGCAGAATATTTAGAAGTGATAATGAGGACCGTTAGCTAGAACTACCACACCGTTTTTATATACAGTGTATGAACTAAATCTACAATCATTTCACATGAGGAACGACAGACTCACCTGGGTGGCTGATCGCTTTCTTCTGTAGTGAATTTCTGGCACTGTTGTCAACTCTGGAGTTGCAGACCGCCCTCTGGTGGGCAAACTATGCAACACTCATAACATGAGTGAAGCATGAGACTCCGTTTCTCATGTTCCATCGGCCGTTATAAACGCCGATGCCGATTTAAATGCAATTAGCTCATATCGGCCGATAATATATATGTGTCGTGGCGCTTCATAAAAAAGTTCACTGAAAGGAAAGGATGACAGGCCTAGGTTCAAGGTTCAAAACAACACATTATTTTCCACAATGTACATTATTGTTTCTCAATATTGATAGAGGCCCTTTCAGTGAAAAACAGGTCTATTTAGTTTACAAACAATATAGATGTGTCCATAAAAACATTTAGGGAGTAAAGAAAATTTAATCTGCGTTCATATAATAACAAAACACAGTAAAAAAAAAAGTGACTTTTTCAGAGAAATGTTTTCAATCTATGATCAACAAAACAACCCATGCAGCTATTTAGTTAAAACAATTGCACAATTTGTTTTCTGTAACAAAAATAAAAACATTGCAGACGATTTACAAACTACACACAATATGAATGAAAAATACGCTTGTTGCAACTGAAAGTTTTTGGTTTGTTTTAGTGTTTCCCCTAGATTTACAGCTTTTGGGGGGTTGGTTGGGGAAAATTTACAGACATCAACACTTAAAGCCGGGTCTTTTACAAATGGGAAAAAGCCACTCTGATCGCACAGTAAATTTGCTCAAATATTGTGAATGCACACTGAAACCTAACATTGCCATGCCATTTTCAACTCAAAAACTGGTTAAAAAAAAAAAAACTTTAGAAAATCTTAATATAAATTCCAGCTATTCCAATATATTTTAATTTTTCCTCATTTTATTGTCAAAGGGAGGAAAAGCGCATTTATTCCTCAAACACAACAGATCCATTATTGAACCTCAGTGAAAGTTTGATCATGACCCATTTGGTAACACAAACAGTACAAATGGTTTTGGATTGTCTATATGACACTTTCATGTAAGCAGAATATCGTTGTGGAGAGATCGCTAAACTCATAGGCTGTTTTCATATCATCATCATCATCAGCGCTTTGTCCGCCATCTCTGTTTTGGGGCTTAGAGCTCTTCTCATCTGGCAACCACAAGCATAATCGCTAGTGAAGACTTGTTAGCAATGTATGCATGATTACATAAATGCCAAATTAAAAACAAAGTTTCAGGATAAACAGCCATGCTGGGTCTAAACCTGTCATCCGGTGATGAGTAGACTTTTGATGCTTGTCAGGGGCAGGATGCTCAGCACTTAGACTTGGAGAAGGAGAGCTACTCCGGCTGCTACTCGCAGTACAGTGAGTGTTGCCATCTTCAGTTCCATGTGAGCGTTTAAAAAAACAGAAATATTTTTGTCTGGTTTTCATCTGTTTGACACGACATTTCCCGCCGTGTGCTCTCCATCCTCTAGTGCTCATCTGTATGTGACGCAAGTGTTTTTGTGTGAGTGTGTGCGCGTGTGCACTCATTGGGATAATTGTAAATGTGGAAACACAAGACAGAAAAGACATGCCATCGGGAAATAAGATAAATAACATATTACTTAAAGGCTGTTTAGTTTGTTTAATGACATAAATTGTAATCTGGCGCTATAAAGAAAATCTAATCTAGTTTACTTGACCTTCAAGGGGGGTGGGCCGAGCCGTTAGGGGGGCGCCCGCCCCCCCCCCCCCTTATATAATGGTAGGGGAAACCCTGTGTTTTGTTAAAGTACTCAGTTGTGTGTTTTTCTGGGCTTTTTTTGGAGCGTTATCTTATGCAAATGTATTTTGTGTTAGTTTTCATGCACACATGACAGATTTTACTTTCACTTTGCATTTGTTCAAATTTACCATGCTAAAAATCCTAAATGCCGGTTCAGAAGACCAAAACCTGTGTTTATTGGTTGAATATGGGACAGTTTGAACCAATTGGGGCATTGGGGGGTGGGATTTAGCATCAACAATCGTTCCTGTTTGGCTCAAAGCAAAGAAATGCATTGGTTTCTTCTGACGAATCAACGTTGTCAAAATGTGATGACGTAATCACGTACACTAGGAGCCGCTGAATATCAAAATATGACACATAAGATCTCCGAAAAGCAGAGAATCTCCGCTTTGCAACTGTTTTTCAGCATTCAGAGAAGATTAGCTAATTGTCTGTGGTCTTGAAGGTTGGGTTTCTATGTTCTGAGGAGAATTTTATGTGCTGATTTACTCTACTGTTGCATCATGGGAATGTTTTCTCTGTAAAAGTATCATGATATGCTGTTAATAGTTAGATTTGCGGTGAAACCTTCTAAGAACAGGTGAAACTATTCTGCCTTATTTGTGTGTTTGATAGATTGTAGTAAAGTAGTGTCTCATCGTCACTGAGAATAATGTTGCCTTAAGTGCTCCCCCTTCAGGGTCGGTGTAGAATTCATACTTACCTGGCAGGGGAGATACCATGATCAAGAAGGTGGTTCACCCAGGGCGAGGCTCAGCCATTGCACTCCGGTTGTGCTGACCCCTGCGAATGGCCCTGGGACCGTACGAAGTGCAAATTTTTGACCTGGACATTTAGACACACATGGGATGGGATTGGTGGAATGGCTACAGCCAAATCATGAATGAAGTGACGTCAACCCTGTAGTCCCTCCCATGCCCTTTTATGCTTACCTTGTTTTGGAAACAGGTTTGTCATTCATTATTCATTCATTCATTCATTCTAAGCCGAACTAAAACAATAATAGAATCAATGAGTCATTGAATGCACTATTGTTTTATGTTTGCTGAAGCTCTCATTGTTGTGACTAGTAGGGGCTGCATGATTGACAATCTAAATAGTTGATTATTGGCATGAACTTGTAATTGCGACTTATTAATAATGATTTTCACAATTTAAATTGATGTTTATACCAGATTGTTTGATGCAACTGCATGCCATATTTTCATATAAAAATAAGTAAAAAATAATCTATAGAGATTTTCTATAGTATTGAGCTCCAAATGCCAACTATAAGTTGGAGCTTGCAGAATAACATAAGTGGACTTTGATTACTTACTTGTGGCATCTGTAATTGTACTCCCGATTAGAAATGAGATTAATTGTGGTGATGCAGATAATTTTGGAAAAAAATCGGTCACTTTTGTGGCTTTACAGCTTGTAATATGATCTACCACACCCCAATTTGTAAGTGATGCATATTTAAACAACGTATATAGTTTTTTTGTTGTTGTAATAAAGTGTTATGTGTGTGTTGCAGGTGGAGCTTGATTGTTGAGTGCGGTTGTGGGAGAAATCTAATGGCATCCCTTTTGACGACATAAGGACAAAGGTGTTTTTGAAGACACTGCATGCAGGCCTGGAACAATGCACAGGAGCCAAGTCAGCAGCCATTGACGTTTCAACCACCTGTACCAGACTTACTGGGGGACATTATTATAAAAATGGATGGCTTATTATTATGTCATGGATTTTGTCTTGGATTGTCATGGATTTTGATGATGTTTGGCTGAATTAAAATAAAGATCAGAGGAAGTCAGAAAATACAAGTTGTACAAAATAATTTATTAATCATTGCCACATTTAGAAAAACAAACATCACACTGTTCTCAATTATCTGAACTCACTTTGTTAAAAGTGCAAAGGAAAAAGGTTCTGAACGTGTTGTTGACCTGCTCGAAACAAAAGCTTGCACAATAGATTGTAATCAGTGTCTCCGTATTATCAAAAGTTATATTGAATATAGATGCTAGTAACAGAGTAATGGTGATCTATTTATAATAAACATTCTGCCAGGTCAAGTATTCCAGGTCAGTCATTCAAGTAAAAAAACAACAACCATAAAACATACTTTTTACCCATAAAATAAAATAAGACATCAGTATTCTAAACCAGTAAAGTGCTGTAAACCATTATTAAATGGCAATTAACTGTAAAACTGTCACAACCACAACATAAACGGTAAAACAATCAACTGTTAGGTAACATTTGATTAAAAATAACACTGATGAAAGTCGAGTGGTATGTAGAGCAAAAAGCACTTGGCTTAGACCAACTCTGATGTCTGAGATTGAGAGCCCAGGAGAACGTCCACTGCTTTTTTAAAGTCTTCAAAATTCTCAAAAGTTTGTCCTGCAAGGTCTTTGGACGTGGATGCTTTAGAACTTTCACAATAGCTCTTTTTCCTGTATTTTTTGTGGCCTTGAGTGGGTTGGCCACACATTGCACAGATGTACACTTTTACAGTGGCTGGATGTTCCATGCCACTGCGCTCTGCTTTCTTTCTTTTGTAGAATGTCGATCTTGATGCCGACGGTGGCGGAATGGATGCCTGCGGCAGGGAAACTGCAGGAGGTCCTGTTAGGGGTGCACCCATCAGCTGAGTTGGCGTGGACGTGCGCATGGTCTGGACTGGTGCAGGTAACAGCTGAGGGGGAGGAGCGGGGGCCAGAGAGAAGAGATGTGGGAGTCTCGGTTTAAGCTTTCTGGTCCCTGCCAAAGATTCAGTGGCCTGATACTGCACTGTAGGTCGGCTGGTGTGTGGTCTTTCGTCAGGAAGCTCGATCGCTGGGGGCTGGCTGGTGCTAGAAACACTCTGATGACGACGGAGCACAGCCAAACCTTGATCTGTCACATTTGTGGCTGACAAGGCCTCCTGCCTCCTGATGAACTCACTAACACACTTTGCATTTATTTTTAGTATCGGAATACCAAGTTTGCTGAGTTCAGCGTCATCCACAGTCACTCTCTGCTGCACACGCTGGTACATTTTTGTGATGTGATGCTTCAGTGGCGATCCCTGACCCTTTCCTCCAGAACCAGGATGAAGCCACAGCTGTTTAATTAGACAGTACATCAGACGGTTCTTTCTGGAGTCAACCAAATGGGCGGCCGAGTAACGCTTGCTGAACTTAAGCTTTTGCACCAAAGATGCCTCCGACGGATCTCCACTTGTTCGGCCGAACAGAGCATTGCCCCAGCGTGCCGAGTAAAGGCTGTCAAACTGCTGGATGCTGCGATCGTGGAGGTCAAGTTTGTTCCAGGCCCTGATGACCCTCTGCCTGTTAGAGTCACTCATCGCAAGCTTTCCCTCCTCCAAGGCGATCTCAACAAGGACTTTGCACAGATCCTCTACGTGTTGGTATCCAGGGAGATGATTGGGACCGCACACATCCTCCACACAGGGATCGAACTCTGCAGCCGCTACCTGGTCAGTGAGGCACAGACTGTTTCTCAGAGGAGTCAGACGATCAACCTCAGTGTCGGAGTTGTATCCCACGTCCTCCTCCTCCTCCTCTTCCTCCTCTGCCGCAGCAACGGAGACCTCATCCTCTCCATCCTCACCCGCTCGAAGTGTCTCTCTGGTCTGAGCGTAATGGTCTGGAGCACTGAAAGGCTCTGATGACTGAGAGAACAGATACTCCAAACCGATCCGCTCATCCCCTGCGGGAACTGGAGGCCTGTAGTTTGCCTCCTCCACCTCCCCAAACAGTTCCTGACACCTTTCATTTAGCCGATGCACCAGAGGAGAGACGTACACCATGTGCTTTCTCCCTTTTTGGCCTTTGACGCTGGCCGACTCCCTGTCTGAGTTCCAGCGTGCAATGCCAGCCAGGAGATACACCTGGAAGGGGACAGCAGCACAGTGGGGCCCAGGGATCATGTTGGGCAAAAAAGAGTGAAAGCCTTCCAGGCTGTTGCTCCCTCTCACTGTGCTGTATCTTGGGAGACGGACACCGTTACGGGTCACATACTTCGTAATGGTGTACATGTTTCTCCCCGGCGGATCCTGGATGCATTCGAGGTGCTTCTGCTGGTTCTCCCATATGTGGTCAATGGCCGCAGCGTCCTTGAACAGGTGCACCTGGTTCTCATCCATCCCAGCTGCTCCCTTCAAGATGCCGATGGCCCTCTGGACACGTGCACAGGTTTCCTGGGCACCCAACGTGATCCTCCTGACATGACGGCTGAGGTCTGACTTGCTTACATGTAGCTCGACGATCTGGCTGTCAGTCAGGGAAGCGTAGCGCGTTGGGTGACCGGCACGTGTGGCCTGTACCAGGAGCGCCACATCGTCCTTGTTGTAGGCGAAGACCGCAGCGGATAGGGCGGACTTAAACAGGGCGTACTTCGGATGGTGATCCGTCCGTAAGGCTGCATCAAATCGATGGATCCAATGAAAGATGTCGAGCCGTACCAGCATACCCCTGTCAGTCCACTCGCTGAAGAGCTGCTCCACAGAAGACACGCCGTGGACACGACAGCAGCCGCGATCCACATACATGAGCTCGGGAGGTGCCTCGTCAGCTCTTCTGTACCTCTCCATGAGGCCTTCAGCCATTGGCCGCATTTTGTCCAGCGACTCCTCGCAAGTCAGGACTGACGTGAGGATCTGGCCCAGCTCGTTGGCCACGTTGGTACACCATTCTGCCGTACCCTTTCCATCCCCGGAAAGTTTCTTGCAGATCTGATAATGAAAAAACAAAGAGATTCAAACATTTGTTATTGTTTTTCGTTCATTCCGCGTTTTTGTTCAGTGTTGGGTTATTAGTTTCGTCAGGGGCCAGATGTTCAAAAGTGATCTGATCTGATTTTTTTCCATCAGAGTGGAACAAATCTTGAAAATGGGTTGCCAAAAAGAAGAAAAAGATTAAGAAAAATCCAATCTTGGTTTCGATCTGGATTAAGTCCTCAATTTGGGTTCAAAATGTTTTCATAAAATTAGACTACTTTTGTTCCAAAAAAGAAAAATTTATTATTTTGATCCCAGCACAGAAAGTTATAGAACTTTAAAACTGGTCCCAAAATACATCCTATGTAACGTAATATATCTCCAAACAGCCATCAATATCAAACAAAAATATTATATTTAATTTACCATACTAGTTGTTATTACTACGATTTATTGACTCAAATTTCCCCTGATGCAAAAATGGACAATCCTGTATGCTTACACTCAGACTGTCATTTGTTTGTTTGCATTTGTTTAATTTACCTTTTTGGTGGAGTCGTACTTGAGGACTTTGCCAAAAGTAGACATAATCTGTGTCCGGTAGTCCTCGACGTTATCTGCTTCTGCGATGAGAAAGGCCTTTCTTAACAGCTTTGGACATGGCAGCTCTCTCCTCGCCGGTGGTCGCTGGAATTGTTGGCAAAAATTCCCTAAAAGCAGAAAAAACACAGACGCAGACTTCATTATTGGTGGTGAAAACAAAAAAACCTTAAGAGTTGGATGGAGGGGAGATTTGTTCCTATTATAGTGAGGTCTCCTGCTGTGCTGAAGTCAGATCTGCAGTAATGAGCGACACGAAAACGATTAACTCTTAACTTACGTGTGATCGACCCTGGTTTTTTGTACTGGCTGAGGAGGGTGGTGTACAAGTCCTTCCTTTGCAGGTACTCCTCGCAGTGGCTCTCCAGGACCTGCCTCCACACCTTGGCCATGGTGTTGCCCTCGGTGCGATCCCTCATCAGGCGGATAACCTGCTTGTCCACGCCACGCCTAAAATTATAGCACAGTGTTTGGATTCCTGTAAATCTTTGATTTTCTTTTTTTAGGGTTAGGTTTAAATCATTGTGGAATTATGCAGAGAACTCACCGTAATGTCAAGACAGCAGGGAACACCGCTCTGTGTGCTGGACTGAGCTGGTTAAGGATGCACGCATCCCATGAGAGGAATCGACCGATGGAGTGTTCCTCAGACTCCTTTGCAGCCTTTCTGCAAGCATTGCATGCCAGGACTTCTGTCAGCATGGAGTACCAGCCAGACATGTGGCAGATCTGCCTGACAGTTTTTGAGTACCCACAACGGTACAGAAAGGCCTTCTGACTAGAGCGTGCCGGGCAGTCAGACCTTGGGCATCGAAGACTGTATCGCCACACTCCGACTGGTCTCCAGAAAAAAACGGAGCCATGAAAAAAGGAGTCTGCTGAGGGGACTTTTCCTTCCACCACTCCAGGAAATTCAGGAGGGTGAAACCACATCCTGTTGTCCTTCAAGACTTTCCTCCACCTCGTGCTGCCGTGCTTGTCTTTATAAGACATTGCCTTCTGGAAAAGTCCCCTTTCAGCGTCCTCCTTCAGCCACGTTATGTCTGCGCTGCTGAGGCCATAAGGACCAGACTCCCACATTTTGTGCCAACCCTCAAGCGTCACCTGGTAGTATAACAGAGACAAAATCTTATGTAACAAACACCTAAACTGTTTGTTTGTCTAACAACCACTGACTATTTAGACCGTTACCTCAGAATGTGCTGTGTCTGCTGGAGGAGCTGCTTGAGGAACTAATGCAGGAGCTGATCCAGGAACTGCTGGAGGAGCTGATGCAGGAGCTGCTGGAGGAGCTGATGCAGGAGCTGATGCAGGAGCTGATGCAGGAGCTGCTGGAGGAGCTGATGCAGGAGCTGCTGGAGGAGCTGATGCAGGAGCTGATGCAGGAGCTGCTGGAGGAGCTGATGCAGGAGCTGCTGGAGGAGCTGATGCAGGAGCTGCTGGAGGAGCTGATGCAGGAGCTGCTGGAGGAGCTGATGCAGGAGCTGCTGGAGGAGCTGATGCAGGAGCTGATGCAGGAGCTGATGCAGGAGCTGCTGGAGGAGCTGATGCAGGAGCTGCTGGAGGAGCTGATGCAGGAGCTGATGCAGGAGCTGCTGGAGGAGCTGATGCAGGAGCTGCTGGAGGAGCTGATGCAGGAGCTGCTGGAGGAGCTGATGCAGGAGCTGCTGGAGGAGCTGATGCAGGAGCTGCTTGAGGAACTAATGCAGGAGCTGATCCAGGAACTGCTGGAGGAGCTGATGCAGGAGCTGCTGGAGGAGCTGATGCAGGAGCTGATGCAGGAGCTGATGCAGGAGCTGCTGGAGGAGCTGATGCAGGAGCTGCTGGAGGAGCTGATGCAGGAGCTGCTGGAGGAGCTGATGCAGGAGCTGATGCAGGAGCTGATGCAGGAGCTGCTGGAGGAGCTGATGCAGGAGCTGCTGGAGGAGCTGATGCAGGAGCTGCTGGAGGAGCTGATGCAGGAGCTGATGCAGGAGCTGCTGGAGGAGCTGATGCAGGAGCTGCTGGAGGAGCTGATGCAGGAGCTGCTGGAGGAGCTGATACAGGAGCTGCTGGAGGAGCTGATGCAGGAGCTGCTGGAGGAGCTGATGCAGGAGCTGATGCAGGAGCTGCTGGAGGAGCTGATGCAGGAGCTGCTGGAGGAGCTGATGCAGGAGCTGCTGGAGGAGCTGATACAGGAGCTGCTGGAGGAGCTGATGCAGGAGCAGCTGCAGGAGCCTTTAACGTAAGTGTATTAGTAAAAACCTTTTTCATTTACCTAAGCATACTTTTGCATGCCCCTACCCATTTATGGTGACCCACCTGGAATCAGGGAGGTAACAGGTTATTGTGATGTACAAACTAGAGACTTACAGCATACGGTGAAATGTAGCCTGTGGATGGCTTTTGTGGAAGATCCGGATGGGAGCCTTTTTCTGGCGACTTTTTTCTACCCACAGCTTCCCCAGCTGCTAAATGTGGACAGTTGTCTTCATCAGCGCACACAGTGTTTTTTGACTTTGCATTAATTAATACAAGGTTCATGCCATAACATATAATTCAAGACATTAATAAAGCGATATAAACCTTGTCTTTCAAAGGAGGTGAGAGCTTCCACCAGCAGAGCGTCATCCGCCCAGCCACCATCACCTTTGGACCCTGATGAGCTGGCAGCTGCTGCGGGAGGGTCCCTGTCCTGTGGAGGTTTCTGTGATGTACGGGTGGGTGACATTTGCATGAAATGTTGTGGCTTGTTTTTTATTAAAGGCACCATAAAAAAAGCCTACCTCTTTGTCGAGAATGTACTGCCTGAAGCGCTTCAGTGACTTGGTGGTGATGTCCTCCACCTTCATCACCAGCCACTGCTGCACAGAGCAGTGCGCCTCCTTTGCCATTTTCCTTTCATGGTCGGTCCCGGCTTGTGGGTCATCCTGAAGAGACTTGTGCAGGCTGTACCACTGCCACATCTCCTGGAATGTGAATGACCTGAAGCGGCCCTGCCCATAAATAGCCCTGTCCACATTGATCTCTAGGTGGCAGGAGACCTGTGGAAACAGCTGCACGTACCTCAGCAGGAGATCCTTCACCCACTCGTCAGGGCTCGCTTTTCTTTCATGATGGCGACGTTCTTTTATGTGCATATCAAGCAGACTAAAACATCACATAAGATAATTAATTGGTGGAAAAACAAGTTTAGAAAACGTTATTTCTGTTAAGTACAGCATACTTACTACTTAATGTAGCCAACGTCGTTCTCCACCAGCCATTTAAAACTTTGGCCGTTGTATTTTCCAAATGTAATCTGGAGCTGGCCAAGGTACTGCACCTCTGATGGAGTCAAGGTAATGGGCTGACATCTCTTTTTGGCTGAAGACAGATCAATTGTAATGACTTTTTATTTTATTTTATGATAGGCCCAAAAAAAAAAGTTTATGCTGCAGTGTAAACATAGGGTGGAAACACATCGATTGCATATTACCTTCCTCACAAGCTGTCTTTTTATCCTGGCCTGTCTTTCTATTATAGCATGTGTTTCGGGATGCCAGTGCCTTGGCCTCCTTTGAAGCCTTAAGAAGGCATTGTTGCCTATTTTGTGGCACACTTGTGTCTAAAATGCACAAGGTGGGAAACAAGGGATCCATGTCTAACACACCTGTAGGAAACAGTCTCTTATAATCACCATGATGATACGGGGACATATTTGTCCACAAGCAAGTATTGAATACATTTGAAGGTGTTCAGATGTGTTCAATACTTCCTGTTTCCTTTCAATTTTATTACACTCATCTTCATTAATGGACTTACATTTTTTTTTCATGTCTTCGTGTACATTACACTTTACTGTTCATTACTTTTGAGTATGAAATGTGCTATATAAATAAACTTGCCTTGCCTTACACAACGATATGGGTCATTCTACAGAAACGTCCACTTTTGGTATGGCAAAATGTGTTAAAATGCATTTATTTTTCTAACACTTAAACTTGGACAAGATTATAAGATTACCTGTTGACTTTATGAATGCATATAAATTACAGTTTAATTATTTTTCTTTTTAGCTCTTTTGTGCAATTTTTGAGCTTGACTTTTGAGCAAGACCACATGTACCATTTTAAGTCTTTGTGTTCTGAATATGTATTCAGTCTGAAAAATAATGAAAATGCAAGAAATCAGGAGATTGTTTTATTTTGTGTGAAAGATGAAAACAAGGTAACAACAGTGACATTTTTCATGAAAAAAATGCATTTTGTCTTAATTTCTTATAACTGAAAAGAAACCGTGGAATTAACAGGAGCCTTTTTTTCTCAGATCTTTATAAAATAGAAAGGGGCAAGTCAAGTGATGACATCAGTGTGATTTTTATTTTTAAATTACAGATATTTGTCAAATGGTAACACCAGTGACACAGCTTCACTTACACATTTCATAATATTCAGCATTTTATTATGCCATTAATAAATATATATTTATATATATATGAATACATTATTGTATTTTTAAGGGTAGAAAAACTGGTTTGTACTTAAAAATAAAGCAATTTCCCTCTGTACATGGCTGTGGGGACAAGCAGTTTTGTGATGCTTGGAATTATTTATAATTAATTAATAACACATAGTGCTACATTGATGGCGCAAGAAGGTTTAATTGTTCACATTGTTTTATTTTAAAATATTAAAAACAAATTGTAATGTTTCTGTAAAGGCTAGGGACATGAAAATACAACTTTCTGTAGAATGACACACATAATACATACACATAAATAATATGTGTGTGTATAATTGTCATTTATATATAAATATATATATATATATATATGTATATATATACACACACACGCACACGTCTATGTGTATAATGACAAGCATGCGTTTGGCAGACGCTTTTATCTAAAACGAGCGACTTGAAGTTCATTCATTTTTTTCTATCGGTATTTTTGGCAAAATGATCTAACAACCGCTACTAATAATCGTCGCTATACATAGAATTATATATGAAAGAGTATGTTTTCATTCATATGCATTGCTAATTGTAAAGGGAAATAAGGATTTTTTTTTTTTTTTCAAAAACGTCCTTCACAACGGTCACGAGCGGCGCGACGCGACACCACGCAAACGCGATCATATTTCTGACTTGATGCGAATAAGACCCCAACTTTGCGTGGATATTATAACATTATAATAACTTACCAAACAAACTTCACAAACTTCGGGTGACGGGTGAGCATTTCACAGGAGCGCTAGCGCATCATCCAGAGGCGACCCGATTGGTCTAAGCTTTAGACAGCCCGGCCTTCCGATTGGCTCGCGCTGTCTGGACTTTAGACAGCGCGGCCTTCTGATTGGCGCACCTGTGGACTCGCGGCCAATCGGCAGGCCGGGCTGTCTAAAGTCTACAGCGGCCATTGCACGGCGCTCGGGCTCGCGTCTGCGAATTCCCCAAATGTGGGAATCTCGACTGCATAATTTCTGGTAGTGGGGGACTGCGTTCGCGCTCTCCCCTGATCTTTTGGTTAAAAATAGAATTGAATTTTGTAGTGTTAAATCTAATCTGTGTTGAATTTTCTGTTTATAAAGTGTTTGTAGAATTCTGAAAGCCCAAATGCAAAACATTGTCTTTGCCTATAAAACAAAATAATTTGTTTAACATTTTAATAGATTGTAAATATTGAACAAAAGTATAGTAGGTGTAGAGGTATGTTGATTTTATCAGACAATGTCGCTAATAATTCAGGATTTAAGGAATAAAGTGAGAATGACTCCTGGATATTAAAACAAATATAAATACATTTTAAGTATGACAACAGAAAAATGTGAACAGCTTTTTGGGGCATTCAGTTGTATACAGTAGGTTTTGGAGAATTAGGTAAGGACTGTATTTGTGCTGGAATAGGTGATTTTGTATCTGCACTGGTGTGTTGGTAAGAACACATAAGATTGAACCAAAGTTAACAGTTTACTGTTGATTAGGTTGAGTTGTAACAGTGAGTGGTCTGAAAATATCAAAGAATTATTAGAAATACAGCTGATTAAATAACATTCATTCAAGCAATAATACAGGTTACAGTTGTTGCAGTACACAATTGTCCACAAGATGGCGTCGTAAGGTTACTCTTGGCATTAGATATGAAAGACATATCAGAGAAACTCCATCACATGTTATTGATGTATTTATGTGTGTGTGTGTATATATTTGCACTCTAGAACACTAGTCAGTCTGAGGGGGCTAAGAGTCCTCTAGATCTGTGAATGCAGGAAGGCGGATCAGACGAGGTAGATATTTTCTTTAACTTGAATCTCTGCAGCTCTGATATGGCCATCAGAACCTGGGAATGTCTTTACAATTTTGTCTACTAACCATAATGCTCGTGGTAGTTGTGGATCGATGAACATTACAATAGTTCCGGTAGAAAGTTCACTGGTGTCTGTGTAGTGGTAGTGATGGATGAAACTTAACCAGAACTGATCGGCTAGAAATTGACTCTACCTCCATCTCTGTCTTCCCATAAGTTCTGTAGTAGGATAAACTACAAATGGTAGTGAGCTCTCTGGCTGCCCCATGAGCAGATAATTTGATGTGACAGGGTCGAGGTTAGCTACATTACTGGAAATGGTAATTGCTGTTAAGTATTCCCTCCACTTCGATGAACAGTACTTCGAGTACTTCCTCTGTTACGAATTGGGAGATAACTGTGATGCGAATGGCAGTCTTGACAGACTTAATTTCTCTTTCCCAAGCACCCCCAAAGTGTGGGGCTACAGGTGGATTTAAGTGGAATGCAATTTTCTGTTTAGCTTTGCATCTGGAAAGTGAGTGTCACAATGGCTTCTTGCAACTCTTTGTTCTCCATGGAAGTTAGTGCCATGGTCTAAATACAGCTCAGCAGGTGTGCCACGACGGGCTACAAATCTCCTCAAGGCCATTAGAAAAGAATCCATATAAATGGATGTAAGGAGATCTAGGTGAATACTTCATGTTGTGAGACCAATTGAAAATTATTTTTTTCATCCTCTGCCTATCTTGACTTGAAATGATCCGAAACACTCCATGCCTGTACTATAAAATGGAGGTTTGAGTAGTCTAGCTGGTGGGAGATCTGCCATTTTATGAATTTGCACAGATGTTGTTGTTGTTTACGGATAGCTTCCCATCCTCTCAGTATCCAAAAGTTTCTCCTTATCTCCCCAAAGACTCTTTAAGGTCCAGGATGCCAGAATTTTCATGGGCTCAGATCAGTAACTTGGTGACCCAGTGATGTGGGTCAAGGACTATAGGGTGTATAACTGACAACTCTAGTCCTTCAGCTTGACGTAAACAGTCACCAACTCTCATATAAGCTGGCAAGAGTCATCAAATTCTGGGGCAAGAGCAAATAGTCAACTAGTGGAAGGTATAGGTTTACCAGCTTTTAGCAGTTTGTACTCATCAGGTACTCATCGTTATTTCCAATGTAGGCGCGCGGTATGCGCGTTCATAATGGAAGCCACGCGGTTGCAACTCGCCCGTTTTTCCCAGGTGAGTCCGCACTGCATCAAGTTAAAAACATCTCAACTTTTCAGAGAGCCGCAAGCGCACTACAGGTCTGTACATTCAGCTTCATCCTTTCCCGTAACAACGTTGAAAGCTCAGCTAAGATGAAGGAACAGCTGATCATAGCTGTATATGGATTGCCATTTTGAATTAAATTAATAGCAGAGCTACTGAAAGCGAATTTTTTTTGTGTGTGTGTGCTGCAAATCCATATATCCTTTGCTGAAATTTCTGCGTCTTCATGGAGAGAGCGCGTCATTGGCAAACGCCTCAGGAGTGCTTCTGCCTGAGCGCTTTGGAAAGAAGGTGAAAACGGCGCGCCTAGCGTTTTCCACACGTTTTTAGGCGCAATATGTGAACGGCCCCTTATTCATTCATTAATTATTTTTTGTTTGCATATATCTTCAGATATGCCGTGGAGAATCACAGAAAGTGACCAAATTAGGTTTTATTTTATTTTTTTTGTGAAATTCGAATATCATTTTTATTTATCGAATAATTAGAGCAGAACGAATATTCGAATGTTCGACTATCCGTGCACACCCCTAGTTCCAAGTACTGTTTGTGGTAAGTCAGAAATATTAGGTACAGCAATTTCTCTCATATGGCCACAGAAGATTCATTTACGCTCTTCTGTCTGGATTTCCGGTGGCTGTATGAGGGGGTTGACAGGCTATGCTGATTCAAACTCAAGTAGGAATGATGGTCCTTGGCTACATCTGTTGGGTATTGAAAGTTTGGAAAGAGTTTTACCTTGGGTTTGGTCATCAGCAGGATTACTACTTGAATCTACATATCGCCTGGTACATTCAGCTGTCAGCTCTTGAATTTCGGCTATCCTGTTACCAACAAACACCTTGAATCTGTATGATTCAGACTTGAGCCAGGCTAAAATGGTAGTGGGATCTGTCCATTGTGTCACTGTATTGAATTGGAGGGAGAGCTCAGTATGTAAGAGTTTGGCTATTTGGGCACCATTCAGGGCAGCACACAGCTCTAGTTGGGGAATGGTCAGACATCATTTTGGGGCGACCTTGCTAGTAAAAAGCCTAACTGAAAATGACCATTGTCATCCTCCATATGCAAATAGGCAACAGATCCATACACTCACTTAAATGCGTCGCAAAAGATGTGACTCTGTTTGGTGTTGTGAGAATGATCAATACCTGAGGTTGTGACACAGCAGAGTAGTGAAGATACTTGCCAACGTAGGCAGTTCTGCTTCCCATTCACTACAGGATCTCAAAAGTTCAGCAGGTAGATTTGGGTCATCCCAGTCTTGTTGCTTGTCGCATATCTCTGAACTAACTTGAGTTGCAAATACTCTGTAAATGTGTCGAAGGGTACATGGTCCAGGCTTGACAGGACGGGTATTATACCAAAGGAGATCTGATTTGTAGTGCCACCTTAAACCTAGTGCAGATTCTTGCAAATTGGTACGATCTAGAGAGAGCCACAATTCTGTACTGGTAGATCTTGCTTCTTTCTATAGGTGGTCTAGCATATTTGGGTCATTACTTGCCCACTGGTGAAGTTCAAATCCACCAAATTGTAGAGTTTGTCTACAAGCTGCCTTGCCTATTGAAGTGATGCGAGGTTCTTCAAGCATTTGTCCACAAACATTCCTTTCTACAGTAGTTCTGATACTGTCTTCAGGAGTACGGTGGTCCATAACATGTCTTTGGGCAGCATAAATGGAACAACAAGGACTAGATGTAGTGCCGAAAGGTAGCACTTGTCATTCATAAACGTCTGGTGGTCTAGTTCTGTTAAATTCTTACCATATAAAGCAGAGAAGATGACTGACATCTGGGAGGAGACGAACCTGATGGAACATCCCTTTAATGTCGCCGCTTATTGCCACTGGGTGTTCACGAAAGCGTAGGAAGGCTGGTCCTGGCAGTAAATAGTCATTCAGGTTATGGCCTTCAAAGTTAAATGAACAATTAAAAACCACTCTGTTTTTACCATTGTGCTGCACAAGGTGGTGAGGGATGAACCATGACTCGCTGTGTAAATGAAATGTTTCAGGTAGGAGTTTGACGACATAACCCAAGGTCTCAAATTTCTTCATCTCCTGTTGGTAGGCGGCCGCTTTGATTGGGTCTTTCTCCAGGTTTATCTCTTTTCTTAAGGTTACAAAGCACTCCCTCCATGGGAGCTTGAAGACTGAGCATATTCTTCTTACGCAAGAGAGGAGTGGCATAGCGACACATGCCATTGATCATTACTCGGACAGTCTTTGACTGGAGCAAGTTAAGGGCTTCTTTGTACTGCTTAGACAAATAGATTTCTCTGATCTGTCAGGAATCACGTCTGCTTGCCAGAGTCTCTCAACATTCTGGAACAACTCTGTCATGGAGGGATTAACTGCAATATGCAGACACTGGTGGGAGGTGACATCTCTGAAGACTGTTGCTGGACCTTGTAAAGACCAACCTGGTCATGTCCTGACTGCTGACGGACCTCCAGGTGGACCAAGTCATACTGGTTCGATAGGAGTGATAAGGTGAGGATGATCCACTCTGATCAGTAACAGGGGACAGGCTTTGTGTACAGGCTGTTATGGTAAGCCTTTTCGGTAGGAGTCGGTAATGTCACTGAAACTCTGCAACAGGGTAAGTATGTTCAGTCAAGCTCAGTTGTTCTGCAGTGAAGGCTCCCATTATGTTGTGGCTCCTGCCTGGCTGAGATGGAGTTAAAATCTGAAAGGACCCTGAGGCACCACGAAGCCTAGTAATGTCTTTCCTTATATTTCACAAGGCTAAGTCCTTTGCCTGGCTTGTGAGTCCCAGCTTTCTGGCTGCCATTGGTAATAGCGTAGTTTATTCAAAACAATCATCAAGCACAGTGTAAGTATCTAGGCTCTGCCCATTAATGCTTTAGAATGACTTTGAGCACTTTCAGAAGTACGCTACTAAATCCTTGAGGGCGATCTAGGCATAGCCTTTTGCTAGTTTAACTAACTAAATGTTTCCCTTCATTTACTGACTTAATTGTTTATTTCATGGAGAATCTGGATGTGTTTTCCATTACACAAATTTTCAGAGTTTAAGAATGCACAAGAGCTCGATTGTTGCGTCCACACTTTCAGCATCTGTTAATATTCTTAATCCAATCACTTGGGATTTGGTTAGGGATTGGAATGTGGGGCACTGATTCAGGTAGTGTTCTTTATTGTCACAATATGGACAGAAGGCAGAGATCTTAACTTGACTCTTGGTTGACGCTTGTGAAATTTAGGAAAATGGTTCATTTGAGCCATGGAGGCTTGTAGTCTGTCTAGTCTTGGCTTTAGTCTCCCGTTGATCCACTCGGGAATGGGCTATATCTTTCTGGGGCCACCAAAGATCTCTGGATCTTGGAACCAAGACTTGAACTTAAGCCATTTTGTTAAGTCAAGGAGAGTGTATACTCCACCTGGTTCATAACTCACGTGTCTGCGGAAGGATGCTCCTTGTTCTGGAGGGAGTTTACACAAAAGTCGAGCCACATGAGATCCACAGTGCAATTCAACATCTCCTTCATCCCCTAATGTCATAAGGAATCCTACAAGGGCTTGTATCTGAAGAGCAAAACTGTAGCAAGGAGGAGGTTGTGAGGAGGTAACAGAAATTACAGAATCTCTCTTTTCTGTTGTTGGCTGTCTCGTGTCCTGAGTAAATCTGAGTGTCAACACTACTAGAGTAAATCTGAGCAGCTACATTATCTGGAACAAAGACATTTGCATGAGGAGGAGCCGACTTCGAGATCCAGAAAAGCATGCAGGAGATGCTTATTAACCAAGTCTAAGGTCAGATCCTACACCTCAGCCCCAAGTATTAACCCCACTGCACTTTGGACATCAGGGAGTGATGATGAATGTGCAGTCCTGTGACGGTTGTGTTCTTCTCTCTCACTCCAATAATCTGTGGTGAGGTACCAGGGGTCCAGTGTAAAGCTTGATTATTCTAAAGAATCAGGTGATCCAACAAACTCTTCTCTTTGATCATGATGAATACTAGATGCACTCGGATGGGCCATAAAAAGATCTATGTCGTAATCATACTGTTGAATGTCATATGACCCATGTGGTAGATGGGTTGACTGTGGCAGGAGGACATTAGCTCTAGGCAGCCCAGCGTACTGCAATTCAAAATCTTATAAGTAGGTTGGCTGACAAACTATGTCTAGGGTGTGCTCCTTGAACTTGATGCTCTGCATTCTGGTCATCTAACATCATTAGACAAGTGTAGACGCAGCATCCAGCTCGAAGGTCCAAATTGTTTTGGAGTATTAGGTAAGGACTGACAGACAAACTTTGGCATGGATTGCCGCAATGACAAGTAAACAAGCTTGTAACTCAAAGACTGCAAAGCTGCATTCACTGGATATAAACAACTTACTTTCTAGGCATTAACTCGCTCACATAAGACCACTAATAAAGGCAAAGGAGAGATTAGCGCTGTGTAGGAGAGTTCACCGTTAGTTTCTTGCTGACTATGAGGCACTGACTGACATCATTCAATAAACTGCATTCTGATTGAATGAATCCTTCGTGAAACAGTATGTGATCTGAGGTGCTGAACGCAAACCTGACGTCATAAATATGCAAATTAATGTGATGTGTCAAAAAGTTATAGTTTTAGGCCTTGCTTGCATATTTGGAAATTAGGACAAAAGTATTGTAAATTTCCTACTGTAGAGTTACAAAATTATTAACCTGTGAAAATACTAACTTTTTTTTCCAGTGCAATAATTTTACAATGTATGGCTATTATTGTCATGGGAATAATATACAATTATTTATTTTAATTTGCTTTGTGTTAGCACAGAGTTAATATTTCCCTTTTCTTTGTGGTAGATGATGCTGACATGGGTATTTGCTTTATTTAATCACAAAGCTTTTGTATTTGTTTCCCTCAAGTATTGTTTTGGTTACTGCACTCATGGATTCTTTGACAACCCCTCCATCAGTATATGGGTTTTTGCGTTGACCCAAAGTCCAAGCAACTCTTGAGGGGAACACTCATGAGCAAGTTGTTGGGCAGTCAATGTGTGGCTCAGGATCTTGGTTGACTAGCCATATTGGGCTCTGAGACTACTTATTTTTTGAGAGCTCACTTCAGATTTAAGTGGTTATGTTTCTCAACTTTTGTTTTGTCTTATGGAATTTCACATTGGCACTTTTAATAATTGCCACGGTTTCTGAACACATGAGACACACTGATTTAGGTGCTCCAAGTGGGAAGTATAAACTGAAATGAGTCTGTCCATTCCAGATTAAAAGCTCTATTTTCTCTGTCAACTTTTCTTTTTTTGGAAAGCGTAATTTGTTAGATCTTTCTAAATCTTCTGTAACTTTCTCCATCTCACTTGTCTTTTTCTTAACTTTCTCCATCTCACTCTCCTGTTTCTCTCTCATTGTTTTTTTTACATGTGTCGCTAAATTTTTCATGTTACTTGCCTCCTCTCTCTCTCTCTCTCTCTCTCTCTCTCATCTGTCTACTCAGAAGAGTTGCAATGTTTACTGCCTGAAATGCACAGGCTTGATTGACTAAATGATGCATGCAGTTGGTCTGTGCTTTTCCACTACCCCATCGTAAAGACTACAAAAGATGCGCCAGATGTGCAGCTCTTAAAATGGGTCAGAAATTGCCTTAGATTTAGTAAAAAAAAAAATTGTACTAGGCAAGATTAATTCCTTGAAGTAAACAAGGAATTTGACACATTTATGACATACTGACACAAGTTTCAAAAGATTTTCAACAGTCGATTTGTCGTGTCCAGTGTAGATAGACTTGAGCTGTTGCGGTGCAACACAACTGTTGCGTCTGGTGTAGACACTGGTGTAAAAAAGGCAAGAATCTCTGTCTGTCTGTTTGCATTTACGTCGAGAACCGTTCATCCAATCGACTTCTCGTGTGGCAAGTCTGTTGCCTCAGACCCAAGGGAGTGCAGTAGGGATGTTCATTTACAACCAACGCTCATTAACAGATTATTAGCCATTAACCGACAAGATTATATTAAATTAGAATTGAATTAAATTAGAAAGGATAAGTGTCTGTGACCTGTTAAAACTACTATGATTTGTTTGTATCACTTTGTTTGTTTGTTTGTTTTACCTTGAATGCCATTGTTTAAATTGATATTTATATTTTGATGTTTAATCTTCCGAGTTCAGAAGCATTATTTAATATAATCGCTGTTCGTATTTTTATTCAAAGTTCAGAATCAAGATAAATATTACTCCTGTTTCTTATGATAACTGAGATAATGCTGCTAAATTTATTCTTTCTTTACCTTGAATGTCATTGCTCTAATATGCAAAACATTTGACGTTTGACGTGGATATTAGAAGGCGAGTGAAGTAGGTTATAATAAATAATAATTTGGCATTCAAATACATTGCGAATACGGAAACATTTTCAATTTTGTGTTGAATGAGAGATCCAACATGGTTTCAGTTTTGTTTTAGCTTAAACTAATTCGTTTTGGCTTGTGATTTATATAGCTATAGCTTCTTATATATTTAATTGTTCTTTTCTAAATATTGTTAATTGAAAAGATTTGTTGTGGAGTGAGGGGAACTAAAGAAGCTTAGCCATGTTTACAGTGTTTATTATG
Source organism: Carassius auratus (assembly GCF_003368295.1). Taxonomy (NCBI): domain Eukaryota; kingdom Metazoa; phylum Chordata; class Actinopteri; order Cypriniformes; family Cyprinidae; genus Carassius; species Carassius auratus. The sequence goes on along the minus strand of NW_020524935.1, from coordinate 8,623 downwards.
TTTATAAACATTTTCACATTGGCAATAGGCATATTTCTGAATGAAATAAAAGTGACTTTTTTCTCTCTCTCTAAATTTTTTTTTTTTTTTAAATAACACAATTTGTTAATACACGCGCCGTTAACAATGCAGCAAACATTTTTGAATTACTGAAAATAAAGAAATGAATGACTTTTAAACCATTTAACTGATTGTATAAATCTGTCAAAATTCTTACAGGTCAGTTAACCTGTTAAAATGAACATCCCTAGTTCAGAGTTAATACGACAGGGCTTATATGCTCAGAGAACAGACACTGCACTAGTGATACAAAACACCTATACGTTTTCTTTAAAGAGCCACACAGATGGGAAATCAAAAATTACCTGTATTACAGTGTATGATGTAGCTGTCCATCTGTGTAGACAATGTGCAAATAATTAAACCAAAAAGTACACTATTTATAAAATTATTGGCTTCTAAAGTAAGGAGTCGACTCTGAATCGCTGAAACAAGTCGTTATAGATTTCAAATCTTTTGCCCATCTCTATGTACGTCACTAGGAGCACTTTGCATAATAATCTCCGCCTACCGTCTTGGGAGAAACGAACTCTGACCTGCCCCACCCCCCCACACAGACGCTCTGGTTGTTGTGAGAGCATCATGTCGAGGAGACCGTTTGTTTTATTTTCACTGCCAAAGAATGAAAATCAGAAGAACCAATGGCTAAAATTCATTTTCACCACAATACCAGAGCAGTACAACAAATCCCTTTTGTTGTGTTCACAACATTTCACTGATGACTGCTTTCTAATCTCGGTGAGTACAGCGGGATTTTCAAAGCGTTTGGCCATAAAAGATGGTTCATTACCAAATTTACTTAGAACAACGAGCATTTCTGAATCACAACGCGAAGTATGATTATGAAGTTATGTGTCTGTTTTCTCCCGAGCGTCTTATCAGTATGTGTGCTGCCTGCAGCCTTTGTTTGTGCTGATCGTCATGTACAAACACGTCATTAAAATGAAGTGTAACTCCGTAAATACTCAATGAAGAGACATGAGAGAGCTATCTATAGAAAGCTTGACATGTCTACTTTAAAACTGAACAAGTGCTGCCGAAAACAGATATTCTGTGATAAAGTAATCCATATGAAAACAATGCAATGTCTGTTTTTCATGTCTCCCTTCGCACGCCCCCGCGCTGAACGCGCTATTCAGATTCAAACTGAAGCGCGCGGCTTGAATACACCCACACAGAAGAAAAAGCAGCGAGACTGTTCAAGTTTTTTATTTTACTGTTTGCTTCGCGATGAGAGGAATAAGACATAATTCACCCCAAACAGATGCTAACGCATAGTTTACCATGGAGGTGTGTGCGGAACAACCAATCAAACCTGACTATGTTAGTTGATTAATCAGAACACAGTATGCTACCGAAAGGTGGGGTTTAAAGGGGGGGTGAAATGCTATTTCATGCATACTGAGTTTTTTACACTGTTAAAGAGTTGGATTCCCATGCTAAACATGGACCAAGTTTCAAAAATTAAGTTGTACGTTTGAAGGAGTATTTTTGTTCCAAAAAAAACTCTTCCGGTTTGTCACAAGTTTCGGAAAGTTTTTTTCGAGTATGGGTCTGTGTGACGTTAAATGGAGCGGAATTTCCTTATATGGGTCCTAAGGCACTTCTGCCGGAAGAGCGCGTGCTCCCGTATAGCAGAGCACTGAGAGGCTGAGCACAGGCATTCACTCTGATCAGAGCGAGAGCGTCGCGAAAAGTCACAAAAGAAGTGTGTTTATGGTTGCCAGGGCAAGAAAACCCTGTACAGATTACCAAAAGAGAAACAGCATTAAGGGACCAGTGGATGGAGTTTATTTTTACAGAGCATCAACGGAGTTGTGCAAGTGTTTGTGTTTGTTCCCTGCATTTCGAAGATGCTTGTTTTACAAACAAGGCCCAGTTTGACGCCGGATTTGCACATCGTTTATTTCTTAAGGATAATGCAGTCCCAACGAAAAAGGGTCACGATCATGTGTTGGAACCGCAGGCGGTGAGTAAAACTGCTTCAAATATCTCTGTGTTGTTAACTTGGCTATCGGCGCGTAAGCACATCAAGTAAACAACATGCGATGTTGTCATCAAACTGCACTTTCCACATGTACAGCTTAAAAAAAAGATGACATAAAGTGGAACTTAGTCATTTTCCAAAACCGCTAAGCAAATATATACAGTTTCAGTACATACCACATAGAGATGCCTTTGCTGATGCTGCTCTTGTTCAATTTCAGCCTCTGGATCTGTGTCACAGGCAGCTTCCAAACGCTCTCAACGCAAAAGCCTACTGGCGCTCGTGATTCTTTAGCTCCGCCCACACGTCACGCCTCCAGCCGGTCGTGTTTTTCCGGGAAAAAATCAGTACAGACTATCTTTCTCTTATGAATATAATAAAAATAATGACTTTGGAGTTATGAAGGATGCAGTACTACTCTATAGGTACTCAAGATTAACAGGATATTGAGTGAAAACGAGCATTTCACCCCCACCCCCCCCACCCCCCTTTAAGGAAACTGAATCTTTTGAACAGCTTCGCGCTAACCGTTTGGGGATCTCTGAGAATTGAGGTAATTTTAAAATGATATTTTGACAAATGACAATGTTTTTTAACCTTGGATGGATTTAAACCTAATGTACAGGACTTATAAACAGTGATAGGAAGCTTAGACAGTCATGGAATTTGTCAAAGTTAGCATAAATTAATCAAATCAAATCTCTATATGGACCAGTATCTGTAAATGTTAAGCCGCAAAAGTTGTTTGAAATATGAATGTGTTCTGTGCGTCTCTGTGTGAATTAATGAATGGCAGAGACATGCGGGTTTGTTTACTTCATAGACTGAAGCGCATGACGCTTGCATTAATTTCAGCATCTGAGCTTCAGAGTTCTCTCTCCATCAAGCGATCTGAACTTATCAGTTAATCTCAATGGACGCACAGCGTCCAAATACACACCTGTATTTGATGCTCTGTAAACTCTTTGTGAAGGCGCACGACTCACCGTCGCTTTACTGATAGCGCTGTTTCTCACACATGCAAAGAGAGAGAGAGCGAGAGTCTTACCACGCTGAATCGACACGCTATATGTAAACTATTCTTTGTTGTCTTCTCCTGTCAAAATAATGGAGTTCATTTAGAATTATTCATATTCATTTTCGAGCAAGCAAAAGACATACCGGTTTCTCTGGTAGTGGCCGGAGCTAATGTGCAAATGGCAATTTCATTGGCTGGTGCTGATCTTGTACCGTCCCTGTTTTGATTTCAGCAAATCAACGCAGACAACGTGATTAATATTCATGAACCCAGCAGCTCATCAATTCATAGTGCATTGTATATACATTAGTATGATAGTAGAATTAGTAGTAGTATTATCTTTTAATAATAATTAATATGATCTATTACTATTTTTTTTTTTTTACAGAAACCCTCAATGACCAAAAATATCTTAAGCATCACCACCAGTCTTAAGTTCAGTTAAAATGACAAATATGCATTCATTAGGCCTTAGTAAATTTTTACATAAAGGCATTGTGCTAGAAATATTACTATTATTTGGTAAAATGTATGTGATACTGCTACTACTGTTGAAAAAAAAAATTATAAAGAAATAAATCACAATATTTCTTCCATGTTTTAATTTTAATAGCAAATCCCCTTTATTTACCAAAATAAAATGTTTACATTTCATAAATTAAAAGACAAATTAAATTTGGGTGAAACTTGTTTACTGTTTTTCATAATTATATAATTTGTAGAAAAACTATAAACACAATTGTAAATAAACATAAAGAATGGCATTGGTTTTAATTTTAGTGCTAAAGTTATTTTTTTTTATTAGCATATTTTTGTGTTTTGCTTTTGTACTGAAATTGGTATCGAGATCCTTGGATTTTCAATGGTATCGGTACTGAATACTGAAATTATGGTACCGTGACAACACTATTACAGACTACATGCCCTGTAATAACGAAATGTTTATTCAGTTTGAACGTATTTGCATATATTTACAAAAACATAAAAAAATTTAAATGTGGTGTTTCCCAACACTTTTTTTTTTTTGTTTTTTTTGTTTTTTTTGTTTTTTTGTTTTTTGTGAGTGTAGTGAGTGTGAGTGTAGGTCTGTTGTTTGACTCCTCCCCTCATCCCACCCTTTACCCTCCTACTTTTTCACAGCTTTGTATGCCCATTTCTTTTGTTTTTAAGGTGTGAACGACTGGTGCTCAAGTAAGGGGGATTTTGTGACCCTTTAATCCTTACCTCTTTGTGACCCTTTAATCATTATCTGAACTATGTTAAATACATTCTGCACAAGAACTCTTAAAGACCCATTTTAAGAAAATATACTAAATAAAAGCTTACCGTCATCATATTTGCTGTGTCACAGAATGTGGTTCCTGCTGTTGACCGTTAGTGGGTATCGCTTCTCGGCCTTTTGGCTAAGATCAAGTGTAGTATCTGTTCTTATCAGTTTAATATCTGATACGTGCCCTACCCGGGCACCATATATTAAATTGATTTTTGGAATTGGGAGATGGAATAGGGGCTTGCTCCGTCCACTCCACGCATCGACCCGGTATTGCAGTACCTCCGGGAACGGTGCACCCCCCTAAAATGGTTAATAATATGTATTGTTCTTGTGTGATTTTAATACATTTTAAGAAATAGTCAGTATTTTATGTTTTAAAATTTGTTAGTGTAATAGTTTTGGGATGAATTGTTATAGTGTTTACATTTTATTTTTTTTGTTTGTTTGAAAATGCAGGAGAACAAGGATTTTTCACTCATAATTTTTTGTGTGTGCAAAAGCAGTGGGTAAAGTAGGTGTTGTAACTAGACTAATTTTTTTTTTCTGTAAATTTTTTATATAGCTTTTACTATTTAATACTTTTTATAAGTGTTCTGATTGTCTAAAAGAATAAAGTGGGATGTGTGTTCATGTGGAGGCATCTGTCAATCACTGTTATGACTTAAATTTTTTTGCATTTGTTTGACTGCAGTACTGTTTGACAGAACCTTCTAATGCCTGCCTACAACTGCATGATATACATGTACCCATTAAGCACAGCCAGACTTTTTGCATTTTTGATTTATATCTTAATCAAACTGCTTTTGTCATTGAAGAAAACAAAAGTAACTTCATTCAACAGTTTGTCTCCTCTGTGTCTCTCTGCATAACCGTAGCGCCATTTTGGGCAACTTGAGCTGAACACAAGCCGCGTACACCCTTCTGTGTCATCCGCGCTGCATTGATGCGCTGTTTTTGTTGAAATCAATGCGTAAATGCTCCTTGTGTCACTGCTAACACAGAAGAGCATAAGCTTTTGGGGGCCATTGGGGTCAGTGCCGCAGTGGGCAAGTGATATGCCTGGTGTTGCGGCTTAACACAGTCAGCACCGTCTCTCGCGGCAAGCCTACTTCTACATGATTGGTTGACAGATCTACAGCCACTGTGGCCAATCAGAAGCAAGTGTTACTAACTGCAGCGTGAAATGAACCCCAGCTCCACCTCTTTGGGTGCCTGATGGGGTGGAAGGATAGAGTTGTGGGTAGTGTTAGGGTGAGAGTGTGGGTGGATGTTCTACCTCCCCCATTTAAGCACATTCTATTTGCTCCTCCTCACTAGGGAGGTGGAGCTACACATAAGCACCACCCATCTGCTCTGCAGTGAGCAGCTTTTCATCAGAAGGCCCAACTGTCTGAATGTAGTTGTCAATGATCGCTGTAGCCTTTGTACTACTGTAAAAATTTTAGGACCAATGGTTCAACAAGGTATACAGCTTAGAGTTGATTGAGAGTTCAGATTGTGATGAAGAACCATATGGAGTAAGGTAATGTCTCATCATCACTGAAAATAATGTTCCCTTAAGTGCTCCCCCTTCAGGGTCGGTGTAGAATTCATACTTACCTGGCAGGGGAGATACCATGATCATGAAGGTGGTTCACCCAGGGCGAGGCTCAGCCATTGCACTCCGGTTGTGCTGACCCCTGCGAATTCCCCAAATGTGGGAATCTCGACTGCATAATTTCTGGTAGTGGGGGACTGCGTTCGCGCTCTCCCCTGATCATCTGGTTAAAAATAGAATTCTAACATATATGGAATTATTAGTAGTTTGAGGAGTTTATCTATCTCGTGAGCAAGTTGTGGATCAGTATGTTTGTTAGTGGTAATACAGTGGATTGTTTAATAAGCTAAGTGAATAAAGAACATGAAGTTAATGATGAAAACCCAAAATTCAATGCAGTATGGACTAAAAGATAAACAGGCTTGTGCCTTTTATTTCCCCTTTAAGTGTTAAACAACAAATGTCTTTATTGGGGCAGCTGTGGCCTAATGGTTAGAGAGTTGAAGGTCACAGTTTCGAGTCTGTGCTGGCAGGAGTTGTAGCTGAACAGCGCACTCTTCCACTCTCAGTAACCATGTTTAAATGCCCTTTAGCAAGGCACTGAACCCCTAGGTGCCCCCCAGTGACATGACATACAGCCAAGTATGGTGACCCATACCCAGAATTCATGCTCTGCATTTAACCCATCCAAAGTTCTCACACACACACACACACACACACACACACACGTACACAGCAGTGAACATTAACACGGTGTGATCACACACCCAGAGCAGTGGGCAGCCAATTCTGCTGCGTCACCCGGGGAGCAGTTGGCGGTTTGTGCTCCCTGGCACTTCAGTTGTGGTATTGCCAGCTTGAGACTCAAACCCACAACCTTAGGGCTAGAAGTCAAACTCTCTAACTACTATGCCACAACTTCAAAACATGCTTCATTTGTTCATGATAGTTGTAAATGTTCTTAAGTTTTTTAATTTAATGTTTTTTTTTTTACTTTGATATAGTCATATTTTAAAAAGCAGTGTGCCCTGTTTCTATCTCCACTTATTGTTCTTAAAGTCTGTAGTGAGTTTTTTTTTTTTGTAGGACTGAGTTGTTGTGTTTTGACCCCTCCCCTCCTTATATTGGATCCTCCCCTCATCCCACTCTTTAACCCCCTCCCATTTTGTTGTAGTTTTGTCTGCCAATTTCTCAATTTTTTTTTAAATCTAAGGTGTGAATGACCAATGCTCAAGTAAGAGGGGTTTCATGACCCTTTAAGCCTTACCTTACCTGAGCTATGTTAACAATTGCATTATGCAGAACAACTATTAAGAGTTAAAAAGTTAACTAAAGCTTACCAGTATCATATCTGCTGTGTCAAAGAATGTGTTTCCTGCTGTTGACTGTTTGTGGGTATCGCTTCTCGGCCTTTTGGCTAAGATCAAGTGTAGTATCTGTTCTTATCAGTTTAATATCTGATACGTGCCCTACCCGGGCACCATATATTAAAATTGATTTTTGGAATTGGGAGATGGAATAGGGGCTTGCTCCGTCCACTCCACGCATCGACCCGGTAATTGCAGTACCTCCGGGAACGGTGCACCCCCCCTAAAATGGTAAAAAATATATATATTTACACTATTGGTGTAGTGTAGTTTAACCTGTTTTAAAATGTGGAGTAGTGATGCTGGAGATACTTTTATTTTTGTAGGTTTGATTTAATCAGCAGGCAAGAAAATAGGGTTCATTCAATAAACTTTGTGTAAGTGTATGTTTTCACAAAAGCAATGGGTAAAAATGTTTATAGGTTCTCACTCCAGCTTGTAGTAAGGTAGCATGATAGAAGGTCTGGAATTCATTGCAGCTTTCATTGGTAAAGGCCCCTCCCATGAGGCCATTTGACCGACATGTCAAACAACCAATCACAGTTCGTTTTGTAAGGCTGGAGTCAGATTGTCTGAAAAGGGTATAACTGCAGCCTGGAGATCTCCAAATAGGGCCAGGAACTCCAAAACAAGAGGGAGCTCCAAAATAGGCCATGGGTTCCTCCCATTGAGAGACAGGCGCATGACACGCACAATTTCCCCCCAATCCACTTAAGTGCAAACTTCGTCCCTCAACTGATTCTGAAGTTTTTATTGGTTGTGTCTCAAAGTGTTTCCTAAACTATGAAACAAAAAATGCTAATCCCTAAACCAATCCCACACCTTAACCAGTGAAATTGACTGAATGGCGGGATTGGTGCTGAATAGCGTGATAAAGTTGCCAATTCAGGAGATAAACGTTAATAAGATTTTGCGATATGAGACTCGCCGCACAATGCCATCTTTTAATACACCCAGTATCACTACCCCCTCCTAGCCTACAAATTTCAGTCAGTAACAATTGGCTGAAGCCACAGCCAATGGTGAAAGTCTTTGCAAAAGGAGACCCTGCCCCCACTTGGGAGGTTCGCCCAATTTTGGAGTTCACGGCCCATTTTGGAGATCTCCGTCTGCAGTAATCCCACTTAGAGTTGTCTGGACTGAGGGATGACTTTTCCCTAGAGAACAAAGGAGCTTTCTTGATAATTAACATTTGAACACTGCTCCTGAACACCCTCCTGCATATGTTTGGTATCATTTAAAATGTCCCAGTGCAACTGGGTACATGATGGTCTCAATCTTACAAAAGTAGATTAGAAGATGATACAGATCCTAAGACTCGAGAAATTTTGATTACTGTAATGGGAGTGCCTTTCCAAGGGTCTCCATGTAAATTACTTCT